>NW_028141181.1:0-93016 GCF_030444845.1 Prenolepis imparis | reverse complement strand
AAGCAGTGGTATCAACGCAGAGTACTGTCACGGGTATGATTCGACAGCATTGCTTGTTACTACTTGAATTAACCACTAATCCTTATGATTTGCCTGACCTTTATCTCTCCTCGTCGAGATATGATTGACGATGCGAGCGAGTGCGACATATACATATTTGTCAAATATAAGCGATAAACAACAGAGTTTATACAGACTCGTTTCAGTTCTTCTTTTTCGTTCCACACACATTTTTGCTTGTTTGTCTATATTAAACTTTGCCATTAATCAGAAATCGAAAAGAAAATAACGAGGTTAGCATTTTATTATTTATTTCTTTTCATATATAAATATTTATTCCGAGGCCCCTAAGGGAGTTCGGGGCGTTTTCAGGGGACCACCAAACCCCTCACAGCTACCCATCTATCATCGTCCTCTATTTACAATACTTCTTGTAAAACAACATAATATATATGTCAGATCTTCCATTTTCCCTTTTTGCCACCATCCTCCTCTCCTCTCCTTTCGTGTCATCCTTCCTTCCTTCCTTCCTGTCTCCCCGGCCGTTGTTTCCTCCTCCTTCTCGCATCTCTTCTCCTCTCTCCCTCACCCTTTTACAACAAATTTCTCATCCCTCTAACCTGGCCATTTGGAGACCTCACAATAATCTAACCTAACCTCCCTCTCTCTTTCCCCTTCTACCCTCCTCACCTGGCCCTTTCCTCCTTATCCTCCCTCACCCCTCCTACCTAGATCTACCCCTCCATACTCCTCTACCTCCCCCCTTTCAACTCCCTTCCTTTACCTTTTGACCCATTCCTCCCCGTCTATCTCTATCCTCCTATTCCATACCCTTACCGCCTTTCCTTTCCTTTCCTCCTCTCTCGCCCATTCTAACATTTTCCACCTTATTTTCCTCTCCTCCATCGTCAAATCCTCATCTATACTTACTCTCCACATTCTTCTAAAATCCCACTTCCTTTCTAACAGCCTTTTCCTATCCTCCTCCTCTTCCAATTGCGCTATCAGCACTTTCTTCCCCCTTTCGCCCGTCATTTCTCTAACTTCCCTCACCTTCACCTCTTTCCCTAGTGCCCATGTCATTAACCATTCCATCGTCGTTCTTCTTTCCTCCGCATCCTCCCCCTCTAGCCCTCTCCAAACTATATTCTTTCTCCTTAGTCTTCTCCTCTCCCTCTCCTTTCTCTTCTCTCTCTCACCCCTCTTTCTTTCTCTCGCCCCTCTAGCCTCTTCTTTCTTTCTGTCGCCCTCTCCTCCCACTTCCCCCCTATCCATTCCTTCTTTCCACCCTCTTCCACCCCCCCTTTCCTTCCTTCTTCCCTTTACCCTCCCTCTTTACCTCGTTCACCCTTTTCTCCCCTTTGTCCCTTCTCCTAACCTCCTCTTCTTCCGTCATCTTCCACCACCATTCCATCTTACTTCCCTCCGAATCCCCCTCCACCCCTCTTTCTACACTTACTTCCCTCCCTTTCCCTTCCCTGTCTCCTTCCTCCTCACTACTTTCCCCTTCTGTCTCTCTCCTCTTACCCCCCTGCCCCCCTTTCACCTTTTCTTCATTTTCCCTTCCCTTTTCTCTTTCCTCCCTCTCTTATCCCTTCTCTCACTTTCGCCCGACGTCTTCTCTCCTCCTTCCTCCTTGTCCTCTTCTCTCTTCTTTTCTTTCTTCTCCCCGTCTACGCCTCCTTTCTTCTCTCTTCCTCCGCTCCCCCCTTTCACCGTTTCTTCTCTTCCACTCCGCCTTTTGCTCTCTCTCCCCTCTTCTTCCACTCTCCTCTTCCCTCCGCTGCACTGCTTCATCCCGGTCATTTTCCGTCCGCTCTCTTCCGATTCTTCCTCTGTCTTCTTCTTCTCTCCCGCCCCTTCCGTCCTCTTCTCACAGTTCTCTTCTTTTATCCGTTCTCCTCTTACCACCTCCCTCCACCTCCTGTCCTCTCCGCTCTCCGACTCATTCTTTTTACACTCCTTCCTCTCTTTCTTCCTTTCCTCTTCCATTCTCATCCCCTTCCACGTTCTTCCTCCATAACCTCTCCATCATCTCCAGTCTCTCTAGCCTTTTCTCCAATCTTCTTCTCCTCTCCTCCTCCACAGTCTCTCTCTCCGACTTCCTCTCCATCACCTTCAACATCTTTTCCATTGTCACTCTCATCTCCTTTATCTCTCTCACTCCTTCTTTCATCCATTCCATCTTCCGACTTTCACTCCAACACCGAATCAGTAAAATAATACACCAAACACTCTCTCTTGTGCGTACCTTCTGCTCCTTCTGCACGTGTGCAATCACTTCCGTAACCACTTGTTTCCGCTTTCTCTGCCGCTGCCACAGCGCCATCGATCCTGCACTTGTCGATCTCCGCTCGTTCCAGCGCCCTCTCTATCACCGCCCTTTCTCCGTACTGCTGCTCTCTCCCTTATCCTCCTTTTACCAACGCTTCTCCTTTTCTCCACGTCATCATTCTTTATCCCGTGCTTATCCTTCCTTCTCTTTCCTTTCTCCAATTTTCCATCCGCCAATGCACCTCCACCATTCCATCCTCCTCTACCACTTCTTGGCCATTTAATCCTCTGCTCCCAAGCCGTCTCCTCCTCTCATTTTTTTCTACCGCACTCACTTTATTCCGCCTCCATTTCTCATTAAAACTCGGAGCACAGACCGTCACCTGTCACTACTCCGACGGCTATCACCCCTCCTCGGTTACCATTTTATTATTGTGCATATTTGTAGATATACCTATATTTTTCACACACATACATATGTATATATGTATATCTTTCTTATTTAATTGCGTGTTTGTAACATATATATCACACACGCACACATATTTTCTCTTCTTTTCTATCATTATTTTCTTCTTTTTAATGATCTTGTTTCATCATTGAACTCTCGCAATATTTTACTGATTGTGAGCAAAAGTCTTAAGAGTTCCATCTATTAATGCGTGATATTATATCATATCGTTGGTTGTTACGATATGAATTCGTTATACACACACACGCGCGCGCGCGCACACACACACACACACGCACGCACGCACACACACAAAATATTTATCGAAGATTTCGTCAGGAAACACATTACATCGTGATGACAAATTATCGAATAACAACATTATTATATCAGAATCTGTATATATTGTATAATTATTACGTCAAGACAATTTAAATAAAATTAACATTGTATTTTCGCAATTACTTTTGCATCCAACGATACATATTATTATTTGACTATTTGACACACATACTCTGTGTTGTAATATTTAACAATATATATAACAATATAAAGAGAAAGAGAAATGATTCTGATAATTTAAAGACATCGTTCACATACACATTGACATAAGGGTGTCCCAGATCTTTGAACGAGAATTTGTACTGTCGTAATATGCTTTACAATTACATTGCATTACTATTGATATGTGTCACATAAAATTTTATATGTTAAAATGAAAATATTGCTAAGTAAAATATATATGTATATTCATAATTTATAAAAGTTTTAATTATACAGGGTTTGTCAAAAGTGTGGAAACCCCTAAATAATTTTTGTAAAAATGAAAATATCAAAAAACGGTAAAACACGTATTTTGATTTATCAAAAAAGCTACCCTATGACATGGATACCGATCATCCCCCACCCACTGGTACGCGGAGGTTAGAGGAGGGTTGAAAATTTTAAATTGGATTAAGGGTCGAGTGGGGGCTCGTTTGAAAGGTCTTTTCATAACAAACACACCCTTAAAATTTTAAGTCGCTACGACCCCCTCATTCAAAATGGCGGCCGTTAAAATTTCGAAATTTCATGCACTTAGTGTTATCCAGGATCAACTGCGTGGAAGTGGCATGAATTTGATCCCTTGTGTGTGTGTGTGTGTGTGTGTGTGCGCGCGTGTGGCTAAACAAGTGTGAATGTGTACATAGTGGTGATAGGTTGCAGAACAGACGATTGGAAACTGTTATCTCTCTTTAATGATTCAAAACCTTTTACTCCGTCTTTTAAAATAAATTTTATTCAGTGTGCTAAAGTAAATGCTGAAAGTGGCTGCCATTTACTTCCTGACAATATGCCAATCTTTGATAGAATGCAGAAATGGCTCTACGATTCGTCTCAAAAGGTATCAAATCTACTTCATCCCTTATTCGCTGTATCAATTCTAGGATGCTTTCAGATTTTGTTTTGTAAACCTTACTCTTCAGATATCCCCATAGATAATAATCAAGAGGAGTTAGATCTGGTGACCGAGGTGGCCAATCGTATTAAATAACGTATATGATATACGTAAAATAAATCCGCGCCGTATGGGGTCTGCGGCTTAATAATTGTAATTTTTAATATTTTATAACGAGCCAAAAATTATTTGTTTATATATTTTAACAGTACATTGCCTGCACATTATGATGGTACCTTCAGCATACCAGCCTACAAACTTTTTGATCTAATATACGTAAAATAAATCCGCGCCTTATGGGGTCCACGGCATAATAATTTTAGATTTCATTATTTTAATACGCGCCAAAAATTATTCGTTTATATATTTCAACAGTACATTGTCTGCACATTATGATGGTACCATCAGCATACCAGCGTACAAATTTTTTGATCTGATATACGTAAAATGATTCCGCGCCGTATGGGGTCCGCGGCTTAAAAATTGTAATTTTTAATATTTTATAACGAGCCAAAAATTAATCATTTATATATTTCAAGAGTACATTGCCTGCACATTATGATGGTACCATCAGCATACCAGCCTACAAACTTTTTGATTTAATATACGTAATATAATTGTGCGAAGTATGAAATCCGCGGCTTAAAAATTCAAATTTTCCATATTTTCAAACGAGCCAAAAATTAATTGTATATATATTTCAATAGTGTATTGTTTGTAGATTATTTTGGTATCATAAGCATACCAGCGTACAAACTTTTTGATCTAATATACGTAAAATAAATCCGCGCCGTATGAAATCCGCGGCTTAAAAATTTAAATTTTTAATATTTCAAAACGCGCCAAAAATTAATCTTTCATATATTTCAATAGTACATTGCCAGCACATTATGATGGTACTATCGGCATACCAGCGTACAAACTTTTTGATCTAATATACGTAAAATAAATCCGCGCCGTATGAAATCCGCGGCTAAAAATTTAAATTTTTAATATTTTAAAACGCGCCAAAAATTATTCGTTTATATATTTTAACAGTACATTGCCTGCACATTATGACGGTACCATCAGCATACCAGCCTACAAACTTTTTGATGTAATATACATAATATAATTGTGCAAAGTATGAAATCCGCGGCATAAAAATTCTAATTTTCCATATTTTAAAACGAGCCAAAAATTAATTGTATATATATTTCAATAGTGTATTGTTTGTAGATTATTTTGGTACCATAAGCATACCAGCCTACAAACTTTTTGATCTAATATACGTAAAATGATTCCGCGCCGTATGGGGTCCGCGGCTTAAAAATTGTAATTTTTAATATTTTATAACGAGCCAAAAATTAATCATTTATATATTTCAACAGTACATTGCCTGCACATTATAATGGTACCATCAGCATACCAGCGCACAAATTTTTTGATCTGATATATGTAAAATGAATCCGCGCCGTATGGTGTCCGCGGCATAATAATTTTAGATTTCGTTATTTTAAAACGCGCCAAAAATTATTCGTTTATATATTTTAACAGTACATTGCCTGCACATTATGACGGTACCATCAGCATACCAGCCTACAAACTTTTTGATGTAATATACATAATATAATTGTGCAAAGTATGAAATCCGCGGCATAAAAATTCTAATTTTCCATATTTTAAAACGAGCCAAAAATTAATTGTATATATATTTCAATAGTGTATTGTTTGTAGATTATTTTGGTACCATAAGCATACCAGCCTACAAACTTTTTGATCTAATATACGTAAAATGATTCCGCGCCGTATGGGGTCCGCGGCTTAAAAATTGTAATTTTTAATATTTTATAACGAGCCAAAAATTAATCATTTATATATTTCAACAGTACAGTGCCTGCACATTATGATGGTACCATCAGCATACCAGCCTACAAACTTTTTGATTTAATATACGTAATATAATTGTGCGAAGTATGAAATCCGCGGCTTAAAAATTCTAATTTTCCATATTTTAAAACGAGCCAAAAATTAATTGTATATATATTTCAATAGTGTATTGTTTGTAGATTATTTTGGTACCATAAGCATATCAGCCTACAAACTTTTTGATCTAATATACGTAAAATAAATCCGCGCCGTATGGGGTCCGAGGCTTAATAATTTAAAATTTCATTATTTTAAAACTAGCCAAAAATTAATCTTTTATATATTTCAACAGTACATTGCCTACACATTATGATGGTACCATCAGCATACCAGCGTACAAATTTTTTGATCTGATATACGTAAAGTGAGTCCGCGCCGGATGGGGTCCGCGGCTTAAAAATTGAATTTTTTAATATTTTATAACGAGCCAAAAATTAATCATTTATATATTTCAACAGTACATTGCCTGCACATTATGATGGTACCATCAGCATACCAGCGCACAAATTTTTTGATCTGATATATGTAAAATGAATCCGCGCCGTATGGTGTCCGCGGCATAATAATTTTAGATTTCGTTATTTTAAAACGCGCCAAAAATTATTCGTTTATATATTTTAACAGTACATTGCCTGCACATTATGACGGTACCATCAGCATACCAGCCTACAAACTTTTTGATGTAATATACGTAATATAATTGTGCGAAGTATGAAATCCGCGGCATAAAAATTCTAATTTTCCATATTTTAAAACGAGCCAAAAATTAATTGTATATATATTTCAATAGTGTATTGTTTGTAGATTATTTTAGTACCATAAGCATACCAGCCTACAAACTTTTTGATCTAATATACGTAAAATGATTCCGCGCCGTATGGGGTCCGCGGCTTAAAAATTGTAATTTTTAATATTTTATAACGAGCCAAAAATTAATCATTTATATATTTCAACAGTACAGTGCCTGCACATTATGATGGTACCATCAGCATACCAGCCTACAAACTTTTTGATTTAATATACGTAATATAATTGTGCGAAGTATGAAATCCGCGGCTTAAAAATTCTAATTTTCCATATTTTAAAACGAGCCAAAAATTAATTGTATATATATTTCAATAGTGTATTGTTTGTAGATTATTTTGGTACCATAAGCATATCAGCCTACAAACTTTTTGATCTAATATACGTAAAATAAATCCGCGCCGTATGGGGTCCGAGGCTTAATAATTTAAAATTTCATTATTTTAAAACTAGCCAAAAATTAATCTTTTATATATTTCAACAGTACATTGCCTACACATTATGATGGTACCATCAGCATACCAGCGTACAAATTTTTTGATCTGATATACGTAAAGTGAGTCCGCGCCGGATGGGGTCCGCGGCTTAAAAATTGAATTTTTTAATATTTTATAACGAGCCAAAAATTAATCATTTATATATTTCAACAGTACATTGCCTGCACATTATGATGGTACCATCAGCATACCAGCCTACAAACTTTTTGATTTAATATACGTAATATAATTGTGCGAAGTATGAAATCCGCGGCTTAAAAATTCTAATTTTCCATATTTTAAAACGAGCCAAAAATTAATTGTATATATATTTCAATAGTGTATTGTTTGTAGATTATTTTGGTACCATAAGCATATCAGCCTACAAACTTTTTGATCTAATATACGTAAAATAAATCCGCGCCGTATGGGGTCCGAGGCTTAATAATTTAAAATTTCATTATTTTAAAACTAGCCAAAAATTAATCTTTTATATATTTCAACAGTACATTGCCTACACATTATGATGGTACCATCAGCATACCAGCGTACAAATTTTTTGATCTGATATACGTAAAGTGAGTCCGCGCCGGATGGGGTCCGCGGCTTAAAAATTGAATTTTTTAATATTTTATAACGAGCCAAAAATTAATCATTTATATATTTCAACAGTACATTGCCTGCACATTATGATGGTACCATCAGCATACCAGCGCACAAATTTTTTGATCTGATATATGTAAAATGAATCCGCGCCGTATGGTGTCCGCGGCATAATAATTTTAGATTTCGTTATTTTAAAACGCGCCAAAAATTATTCGTTTATATATTTTAACAGTACATTGCCTGCACATTATGACGGTACCATCAGCATACCAGCCTACAAACTTTTTGATGTAATATACATAATATAATTGTGCAAAGTATGAAATCCGCGGCATAAAAATTCTAATTTTCCATATTTTAAAACGAGCCAAAAATTAATTGTATATATATTTCAATAGTGTATTGTTTGTAGATTATTTTGGTACCATAAGCATACCAGCCTATAAACTTTTTGATCTAATATACGTAAAATGATTCCGCGCCGTATGGGGTCCGCGGCTTAAAAATTGTAATTTTTAATATTTTATAACGAGCCAAAAATTAATCATTTATATATTTCAACAGTACATTGCCTGCACATTATGATGGTACCATCAGCATACCAGCCTACAAACTTTTTGATTTAATATACGTAATATAATTGTGCGAAGTATGAAATCCGCGGCTTAAAAATTCTAATTTTCCATATTTTAAAACGAGCCAAAAATTAATTGTATATATATTTCAATAGTGTATTGTTTGTAGATTATTTTGGTACCATAAGCATATCAGCCTACAAACTTTTTGATCTAATATACGTAAAATAAATCCGCGCCGTATGGGGTCCGAGGCTTAATAATTTAAAATTTCATTATTTTAAAACTAGCCAAAAATTAATCTTTTATATATTTCAACAGTACATTGCCTACACATTATGATGGTACCATCAGCATACCAGCGTACAAATTTTTTGATCTGATATACGTAAAGTGAGTCCGCGCCGGATGGGGTCCGCGGCTTAAAAATTGAATTTTTTAATATTTTATAACGAGCCAAAAATTAATCATTTATATATTTCAACAGTACATTGCCTGCACATTATGATGGTACCATCAGCATACCAGCGCACAAATTTTTTGATCTGATATATGTAAAATGAATCCGCGCCGTATGGTGTCCGCGGCATAATAATTTTAGATTTCGTTATTTTAAAACGCGCCAAAAATTATTCGTTTATATATTTTAACAGTACATTGCCTGCACATTATGACGGTACCATCAGCATACCAGCCTACAAACTTTTTGATGTAATATACATAATATAATTGTGCAAAGTATGAAATCCGCGGCATAAAAATTCTAATTTTCCATATTTTAAAACGAGCCAAAAATTAATTGTATATATATTTCAATAGTGTATTGTTTGTAGATTATTTTGGTACCATAAGCATATCAGCCTACAAACTTTTTGATCTAATATACGTAAAATAAATCCGCGCCGTATGGGGTCCGAGGCTTAATAATTTAAAATTTCATTATTTTAAAACTAGCCAAAAATTAATCTTTTATATATTTCAACAGTACATTGCCTACACATTATGATGGTACCATCAGCATACCAGCGTACAAATTTTTTGATCTGATATACGTAAAGTGAGTCCGCGCCGGATGGGGTCCGCGGCTTAAAAATTGAATTTTTTAATATTTTATAACGAGCCAAAAATTAATCATTTATATATTTCAACAGTACATTGCCTGCACATTATGATGGTACCATCAGCATACCAGCGCACAAATTTTTTGATCTGATATATGTAAAATGAATCCGCGCCGTATGGTGTCCGCGGCATAATAATTTTAGATTTCGTTATTTTAAAACGCGCCAAAAATTATTCGTTTATATATTTTAACAGTACATTGCCTGCACATTATGACGGTACCATCAGCATACCAGCCTACAAACTTTTTGATGTAATATACGTAATATAATTGTGCGAAGTATGAAATCCGCGGCATAAAAATTCTAATTTTCCATATTTTAAAACGAGCCAAAAATTAATTGTATATATATTTCAATAGTGTATTGTTTGTAGATTATTTTGGTACCATAAGCATACCAGCCTACAAACTTTTTGATCTAATATACGTAAAATGATTCCGCGCCGTATGGGGTCCGCGGCTTAAAAATTGTAATTTTTAATATTTTATAACGAGCCAAAAATTAATCATTTATATATTTCAACAGTACAGTGCCTGCACATTATGATGGTACCATCAGCATACCAGCCTACAAACTTTTTGATTTAATATACGTAATATAATTGTGCGAAGTATGAAATCCGCGGCTTAAAAATTCTAATTTTCCATATTTTAAAACGAGCCAAAAATTAATTGTATATATATTTCAATAGTGTATTGTTTGTAGATTATTTTGGTACCATAAGCATATCAGCCTACAAACTTTTTGATCTAATATACGTAAAATAAATCCGCGCCGTATGGGGTCCGAGGCTTAATAATTTAAAATTTCATTATTTTAAAACTAGCCAAAAATTAATCTTTTATATATTTCAACAGTACATTGCCTACACATTATGATGGTACCATCAGCATACCAGCGTACAAATTTTTTGATCTGATATACGTAAAGTGAGTCCGCGCCGGATGGGGTCCGCGGCTTAAAAATTGAATTTTTTAATATTTTATAACGAGCCAAAAATTAATCATTTATATATTTCAACAGTACATTGCCTGCACATTATGATGGTACCATCAGCATACCAGCCTACAAACTTTTTGATTTAATATACGTAATATAATTGTGCGAAGTATGAAATCCGCGGCTTAAAAATTCTAATTTTCCATATTTTAAAACGAGCCAAAAATTAATTGTATATATATTTCAATAGTGTATTGTTTGTAGATTATTTTGGTACCATAAGCATATCAGCCTACAAACTTTTTGATCTAATATACGTAAAATAAATCCGCGCCGTATGGGGTCCGAGGCTTAATAATTTAAAATTTCATTATTTTAAAACTAGCCAAAAATTAATCTTTTATATATTTCAACAGTACATTGCCTACACATTATGATGGTACCATCAGCATACCAGCGTACAAATTTTTTGATCTGATATACGTAAAGTGAGTCCGCGCCGGATGGGGTCCGCGGCTTAAAAATTGAATTTTTTAATATTTTATAACGAGCCAAAAATTAATCATTTATATATTTCAACAGTACATTGCCTGCACATTATGATGGTACCATCAGCATACCAGCGCACAAATTTTTTGATCTGATATATGTAAAATGAATCCGCGCCGTATGGTGTCCGCGGCATAATAATTTTAGATTTCGTTATTTTAAAACGCGCCAAAAATTATTCGTTTATATATTTTAACAGTACATTGCCTGCACATTATGACGGTACCATCAGCATACCAGCCTACAAACTTTTTGATGTAATATACGTAATATAATTGTGCGAAGTATGAAATCCGCGGCATAAAAATTCTAATTTTCCATATTTTAAAACGAGCCAAAAATTAATCTTTTATATATTTCAACAGTACATTGCCTACACATTATGATGGTACCATCAGCATACCAGCGTACAAATTTTTTGATCTGATATACGTAAAGTGAGTCCGCGCCGGATGGGGTCCGCGGCTTAAAAATTGAATTTTTTAATATTTTATAACGAGCCAAAAATTAATCATTTATATATTTCAACAGTACATTGCCTGCACATTATGATGGTACCATCAGCATACCAGCGCACAAATTTTTTGATCTGATATATGTAAAATGAATCCGCGCCGTATGGTGTCCGCGGCATAATAATTTTAGATTTCGTTATTTTAAAACGCGCCAAAAATTATTCGTTTATATATTTTAACAGTGCATTGCCTGCACATTATGACGGTACCATCAGCATACCAGCCTACAAACTTTTTGATGTAATATACATAATATAATTGTGCAAAGTATGAAATCCGCGGCATAAAAATTCTAATTTTCCATATTTTAAAACGAGCCAAAAATTAATTGTATATATATTTCAATAGTGTATTGTTTGTAGATTATTTTGGTACCATAAGCATACCAGCCTACAAACTTTTTGATCTAATATACGTAAAATGATTCCGCGCCGTATGGGGTCCGCGGCTTAAAAATTGTAATTTTTAATATTTTATAACGAGCCAAAAATTAATCATTTATATATTTCAACAGTACATTGCCTGCACATTATGATGGTACCATCAGCATACCAGCCTACAAACTTTTTGATTTAATATACGTAATATAATTGTGCGAAGTATGAAATCCGCGGCTTAAAAATTCTAATTTTCCATATTTTAAAACGAGCCAAAAATTAATTGTATATATATTTCAATAGTGTATTGTTTGTAGATTATTTTGGTACCATAAGCATATCAGCCTACAAACTTTTTGATCTAATATACGTAAAATAAATCCGCGCCGTATGGGGTCCGAGGCTTAATAATTTAAAATTTCATTATTTTAAAACTAGCCAAAAATTAATCTTTTATATATTTCAACAGTACATTGCCTACACATTATGATGGTACCATCAGCATACCAGCGTACAAATTTTTTGATCTGATATACGTAAAGTGAGTCCGCGCCGGATGGGGTCCGCGGCTTAAAAATTGAATTTTTTAATATTTTATAACGAGCCAAAAATTAATCATTTATATATTTCAACAGTACATTGCCTGCACATTATGATGGTACCATCAGCATACCAGCGCACAAATTTTTTGATCTGATATATGTAAAATGAATCCGCGCCGTATGGTGTCCGCGGCATAATAATTTTAGATTTCGTTATTTTAAAACGCGCCAAAAATTATTCGTTTATATATTTTAACAGTACATTGCCTGCACATTATGACGGTACCATCAGCATACCAGCCTACAAACTTTTTGATGTAATATACATAATATAATTGTGCAAAGTATGAAATCCGCGGCATAAAAATTCTAATTTTCCATATTTTAAAACGAGCCAAAAATTAATTGTATATATATTTCAATAGTGTATTGTTTGTAGATTATTTTGGTACCATAAGCATACCAGCCTACAAACTTTTTGATCTAATATACGTAAAATGATTCCGCGCCGTATGGGGTCCGCGGCTTAAAAATTGTAATTTTTAATATTTTATAACGAGCCAAAAATTAATCATTTATATATTTCAACAGTACATTGCCTGCACATTATGATGGTACCATCAGCATACCAGCCTACAAACTTTTTGATTTAATATACGTAATATAATTGTGCGAAGAATGAAATCCGCGGCTTAAAAATTCTAATTTTCCATATTTTAAAACGAGCCAAAAATTAATTGTATATATATTTCAATAGTGTATTGTTTGTAGATTATTTTGGTACCATAAGCATATCAGCCTACAAACTTTTTGATCTAATATACGTAAAATAAATCCGCGCCGTATGGGGTCCGAGGCTTAATAATTTAAAATTTCATTATTTTAAAACTAGCCAAAAATTAATCTTTTATATATTTCAACAGTACATTGCCTACACATTATGATGGTACCATCAGCATACCAGCGTACAAATTTTTTGATCTGATATACGTAAAGTGAGTCCGCGCCGGATGGGGTCCGCGGCTTAAAAATTGAATTTTTTAATATTTTATAACGAGCCAAAAATTAATCATTTATATATTTCAACAGTACATTGCCTGCACATTATGATGGTACCATCAGCATACCAGCGCACAAATTTTTTGATCTGATATATGTAAAATGAATCCGCGCCGTATGGTGTCCGCGGCATAATAATTTTAGATTTCGTTATTTTAAAACGCGCCAAAAATTATTCGTTTATATATTTTAACAGTGCATTGCCTGCACATTATGACGGTACCATCAGCATACCAGCCTACAAACTTTTTGATGTAATATACATAATATAATTGTGCAAAGTATGAAATCCGCGGCATAAAAATTCTAATTTTCCATATTTTAAAACGAGCCAAAAATTAATTGTATATATATTTCAATAGTGTATTGTTTGTAGATTATTTTGGTACCATAAGCATACCAGCCTACAAACTTTTTGATCTAATATACGTAAAATGATTCCGCGCCGTATGGGGTCCGCGGCTTAAAAATTGTAATTTTTAATATTTTATAACGAGCCAAAAATTAATCATTTATATATTTCAACAGTACATTGCCTGCACATTATGATGGTACCATCAGCATACCAGCCTACAAACTTTTTGATTTAATATACGTAATATAATTGTGCGAAGTATGAAATCCGCGGCTTAAAAATTCTAATTTTCCATATTTTAAAACGAGCCAAAAATTAATTGTATATATATTTCAATAGTGTATTGTTTGTAGATTATTTTGGTACCATAAGCATATCAGCCTACAAACTTTTTGATCTAATATACGTAAAATAAATCCGCGCCGTATGGGGTCCGAGGCTTAATAATTTAAAATTTCATTATTTTAAAACTAGCCAAAAATTAATCTTTTATATATTTCAACAGTACATTGCCTACACATTATGATGGTACCATCAGCATACCAGCGTACAAATTTTTTGATCTGATATACGTAAAGTGAGTCCGCGCCGGATGGGGTCCGCGGCTTAAAAATTGAATTTTTTAATATTTTATAACGAGCCAAAAATTAATCATTTATATATTTCAACAGTACATTGCCTGCACATTATGATGGTACCATCAGCATACCAGCGCACAAATTTTTTGATCTGATATATGTAAAATGAATCCGCGCCGTATGGTGTCCGCGGCATAATAATTTTAGATTTCGTTATTTTAAAACGCGCCAAAAATTATTCGTTTATATATTTTAACAGTACATTGCCTGCACATTATGACGGTACCATCAGCATACCAGCCTACAAACTTTTTGATGTAATATACGTAATATAATTGTGCGAAGTATGAAATCCGCGGCTTAAAAATTCTAATTTTCCATATTTTAAAACGAGCCAAAAATTAATTGTATATATATTTCAATAGTGTATTGTTTGTAGATTATTTTGGTACCATAAGCATACCAGCGTACAAACTTTTTGATTTGATGTGCGAAAAATAAATTCGCGCCGTATGGGGTCCGCGGCTTAATAATTTTACATTTCGTTATTTTAAAACGCGCCAAAAATTATTCGTTTATATATTTTAACAGTACATTGCCTGCACATTATGATGGTGCCATCAATATACCAGCCTACAAACTTTTTAATATGATATACATAAAATAAATCCGCGCCGTATGGGGTCCGCGGCTTAATAATTGTAATTTTTAATATTTTAAAACGCGCCAAAAATTATTCGTTTATATATTTCAACAGTACATTGCCTGCACATTATGATGGTACCATCAGCATACCAGCCTACAAACTTTTTGATTTAATATACGTAATATAATTGTGCGAAGTACGAAATCCGCGGCTTAAAAATTCTAATTTTCCATATTTTAAAACGAGCCAAAAATTAATTGTATATATATTTCAATAGTGTATTGTTTGTAGATTATTTTGGTATCATAAGCATACCAGCGTACAAACTTTTTGATCTAATATACGTAAAATAAATCCGCGCCGTATGGGGTCCGAGGCTTAATAATTTAAAATTTCATTATTTTAAAACTAGCCAAAAATTAATCTTTTATATATTTCAACAGTACATTGCCTGCACATTATGATGGTACCATCAGCATACCAGCGTACAAATTTTTTGATCTGATATACGTAAAATGATTCCGCGCCGTATGGGGTCCGCGGCTTAAAAATTGTAATTTTTAATATTTTATAACGAGCCAAAAATTAATCATTTAAATATTTCAATAGTACATTGCCTGCACATTATGATGGTACCATCAGCATACCAGCCTATAACCTTTTTGATTTAATATACGTAATATAATTGTGCGAAGTATGAAATCCGCGGCTTAAAATTCTAATTTTCCATATTTTAAAACGAGCCAAAAATTAATTGTATATATATTTCAATAGTGTAAGTATTTCAATAGTGTAAGTTGTTTGTAGATTATTTTTGTACCATAAGCATACCAGCCTACAAACTTTTTGATCTAATATACGTAAAATAAATCCGCGCCGTATGGGGTCCGAGGCTTAATAATTTAAAATTTCATTATTTTAAAACTAGCCAAAAATTAATCTTTTATATATTTCAACAGTACATTGCCTGCACATTATGATCACAGTATATACAGTAGCGCAACTCTCTCAATTTCATGATACATAAAATGGAGTGCGCATGCGCGAAATCAGCGAGTATATTCTCTCACTCTATCTTTTGATTTTCGCTCTCTGTCACCGTTTAAATCCCGGTATACTGTGATTTAAATGCCGGCGTAAATATTTATTTATGTCAGCAAAAATAACGCGAGTGCAAAGTGAAGAGTGACAGTGTTATAGAAATTATTAGTGGAAAGTCGTGAAAAGTAGTGCAGAAAGTGAAAAAGATTAAAGTTCTCCTTAGGAGAATAGTTAACCTATATGAATATTTATATAGGTTTTCAATTCTCTACTTGTAAGAAACTTTGATTTTAGCTACACTTTGATCTTAGCTTTTGTTTCAGGTGATTGTTAAGGTTGATCGTTGAAGAAGAAAATGGATAAAAAAGGAAAGCAATTGTGTGCAGCACCAGGTTGTATGAATTTTGTTGTAGACAAGTGACACTTTTTTAGATTTCCAAAGGAACATGGCAGGTATGTTGTTTTAAGTATTATTTATAAAATATATATATAAATATTAATTATATATATATGTATATTTATATGTATATATTTTTAGTTTGTTGTGTATACAATACTTTCACATTTATAAGTTGTAATTACGCATACAGCTGGTTGGAATGGATAAAGGCATCTAAAAGGCTAGATTTAGAATTAAAAGGTCCAAATTATGCCTACCAAAATTGCACCTTATGCCATTTACATTTTGAAGAAAAATGGCTTAGAAGAACAACGGTAATTCGTTTACATCCAGATGCAATACCAACTATATTTTTTGGTCCAGCTTTTGACAGGGAGTGAGTTTTTACTAATAATTTATATAGTATTTTTTCTAATATACATATATTACAATTTTTAATAATAATGACAATAATAAATTGTTTATAATGATATACATAAGTATGTTGTGTGTGTGTGTGTGTGTGTGTGTGTGTGTGTGTGTGTGTGTGTGTGTGTGTGTGTGTGTGTGTGTGTGTGTGAGTGATTAGAGAAATTATAATAAAATTAAATATTAAGTTATACTAATACTATACATTTCTTTTATAGAAACATGGATAAGGAGACAGAAGAAATAAATGAAACAATAGAAGGAATTAATAACGAAGAAGAAATAATTACAACAGAAATAAATAACGAAGAAGAAATAACTGCAACAGAAATAAATAGCGAAGAAGAAATAATTGCAACAGTAGTACAAGAAGAAAATATAACAATAATCAAATAATATTTTTTTCTATTTAAATAAAATAATGCTTTATAATAATATAAAATTATTATATAATACAATTGTATGATATTTTATAGTGATATGCAGTGTTTGTAGCATATGCAAATTAATGTGGATGCTACACAGCTGAATCATAAGTTTTTATTTATTATAAAGTATCTTTTTTAATATTTATTTTATTAATATATATATAATCTCCATATATATATGATGAATAATTATGAAAATATTACTTTTTATAATCACATTTAATATTATTTTGCTGTTTTTTTATTATTTTATATTTACAAAGTTTAACTATATATAATAATTATTAATTGTAATAAATAATAGTAACAAGATTTTTATATATGCGTTTATTTTATAATATATTATATAATTTTAATATGATTTTTATTTTGAAAAGTAGAATTTTTTGTCACATTATTTTTCTTTTTCTTCAATGTCTAACAAATTTGGGTAATTTACAGGAGCACATCTAGAAGTATGCATCGAGGGAAAATTAATTCATCGGATAACAGTCCTCACAAAAACAAATTACGCATGAAGATTTTAAAATTAAAAAGGCAGAACAACAAGTTGCGGCAAATGGTTAGACGACTTCGATTAAAACAAGAAAAGCAGAAGAAGACTACAGAAAATCAAGAAACTAATGACGTCCAAGTAGTAAGTGGCAGGTATGGCCCGTCAAAACAAACCCCCACCACTCGGCCCCTGTCGCCATACCCCCACCACTCGACCACTGTCGCCATACCCCCACCACTCGACCATTGTCGCCAGATGGAATGGCGGGGGGAAATTCGGTCCTGACCCATCGGGGACCCAAAAAAATAGGGGTAATAAAACGTGTTTGCATAGGATCTGTCGCGCCGAAGGAAATCTTCGATAAATAGGGTAGAAATAGATAATAAGAAAAAGATTATGCAATATTATATTTAATTAGAGTAATAATGACATGACAGTGGGGGGTTAAAAAAAATGGGTAATAAATTGGGTACGCATAGGTTCTGCCCCGTCGAGGAAACCATCGCTGATAATTATGGTCAAAAAATGTTTGAAAAGGTCTAAGAGATTACACAGGGATGGTGTTATGCGTTTTGTTGTTCGTATGACGATGCAGTTTGGGAGAGGTGAACAGGAACGTACGTGCGTGGATGGGGAGGTTTTTGATGGACAGGAGGGAAAGAAAAAGAACGACTGTTTTTTTCGAGTAAAATATGTATGCTTTATATAAGATAATGTTGCTAATATACAAAATTAAAGAGTTACATGTTCATGGTTACAATTTTCGTTTCATTACTATCATACGTGTAATATGATTGAAGTAAAGCGAGATTAATTCCAAAAATGTTATCTCAAAATATACATCGAGAAATGTTAAATCTTTTATTTGTGTGCGTATATTACGTTCTATTTCCTTGCTATTACCTCTAATCATAAGTTTTATAAAGCTGTTGTTAATATATCCACTGGCCGGCAGATTAAGTTCTATTTCATTAATTAGATATCTCGCGCATTCGTTAACACTACATGAAATTAAATTTAACCGATTCAAATTTGCATTCACACAATCAACTATATTTTCTATTCCTAAAAAAGTTGCTCTTTGCATCACTATTGCGAGGTTGTAAGTTTTTCGTTTCTTCGTTACTGGTACGTTTGCTCCCGTATCCTCAATGATATCCGAAGAAATATTTCCTTGCTCGTTTTCACGATACGTTACTAGAACAGCTCTTGCTCCATAGGCGGTGGTAAAATTTATAATTATCTTGTTGATAATAATTGAACTCAAATTAATTTTATCACCGTTTAAATATGCAGACATCCGTTCCATGTTTTCTTGAAATTTCTGCCACGATTCCATGTCGAAACAAACGCCTATCGCTTCATGAGATGTTAATTTAACAATCGGTTGAAAATCCAGTTCGTCTTCGTTCGCAACCATCAGCCCCACATGAAGTTTCTTCGGAAGAATCAATCCATATGTTGTGGACAGCAGCATATAATGCTGATTTATTTTTTCTTCGTTGTTGCATCCTGGTTTGGAAACACAATAGGAAGCCGAAAGTTTCTCGAAATTCGAAATTTCTTCGTGATTAGTCATGATGATTGTTTCTTCGAAAAAACTCGGAGAGCGTATAATCGATTAACTACCGAGAGAGAGCACTCGTTGAATAAGTACCGAAAACCGTAAACTTTTTTATTAACGAGGTAGAGCGTTCGAATGACTGTGAACGAATGAGTAGAATTTTTTTCCGAATATCTATAGAAAAAAGATAAAATAGAAAAGTGGAAGGGAAATGCGCGCGCACAGTAATAAAAACATTCCTGATATGGAATTTTACAAACAATTTAGAAGAAATAAAAAAAAACAGAATATTTGAGAACTATTAAATGTGTATGGTTGAATTTGACAAAAGTGCAACGCGCTTGCTTGCAACTAACAAATTCTAAGAAAAATTTTATAACAAATAAAAAAATGTTGTAAAAGAAGCCGGTCAGTGTTTCAGAAAAAGATGTAGGAGTGTGTAAATATAATAAAAGAACCTATATAAATGATAAAGATGTAGTCTGAAATGCTGTTAGCTCTAAGAATTTTAAAACATGAAGGGAAAAAAAAATGCGAAAACCAGTGTATTTAGATATTTAAGAATGATAACAAGTAATGACACAAAAAAACATAAAAATTGTTTATGGCAGAGCTAGTCTTTCTGAAACCTTCTCGCAATGTTTATCCTGTATAAAAACTGGGGCGATATATAAATCTACCTTCGATATTTATGATTCCCCATAAAGTATCTTTCGGGGAATATTGAATTTTGTAAAATAATCTTGTCCAATAGGAGCTTGAGAAATTTTTCCCAATTCTCCTTCCTAAAAAGAGGCGTTTTCTTAAAATGGATATAAATATGAGTTTAAGCATTAGTGAAAATTATTTCCGAGTTTACGCTAATGAATTAGCTGTGTTATTATATCGTGCGCGTAAGTGTAAAAAATTTGATTATGGCGAATCTTAAAAGTGTCATCGAGAGTTGCATTTTGCTTTCACAGAATTTGTGCGGGAAAAATATGGAAAAATTTTTATCGGCGTTATCAAACGACGATGAAACGAATTACCATATTTTTGGAAAAATCGCGGGTGAGTGTTCTAGCACAGTGCTCGCGATATTGTTCCGCTTAGGGCATTTTGCCAATATTTGCAAACTTTTATACATTACCGGGGAAATGATAGAAATGCGACGATGCTTTGGCGCGAGTGAAGAAGATGTGGGGGGACATATAGAGTTCCTTCTTCTGCATCATCGACGTTTTCTTCCGAGAACAGTTGAAAATGGTAAGTTTTTTATTTTTCTATTACGCGAGTAATTATAGACAAATTTAATTATTAAAAATAACTAATAATTTTTAGACATTACGGAACATAACATCCGCCCCCGGTTAATCGCAGAAGTTGGGCGATTTCGAGCTCCCCCACGAATAATAGAAAATCGTCGCGTAGCTTTTCGCTTATCACTAATTCGTGATAGAAGGCAACGAGCTGATACTTCACCCGAGGCAGGACCCTCCCGTAAGTATTTAATATAAACATAAAACTCGGTAAAAGTAACATATTGTTAATAAGAAATTATAAAATATTGAACGTTTCAGGACGTCAGCGTATCGTTTCGAATCCAGAGCTCGAACCGGTGGTTATTGATTTAACCGAGAATGAATCGGATATTGAGGAAACTGCTATGGAAGAACCTCGTGCGCAACCTCCTCGTGAAGTAAGTCCCTTCGACGAGGCTGCTATTTTTACTCAGGAGCAAAATGAGCAAGATGCAATTTCTTCTTCTGAGAATGAAAGAGAGGAGGAAGAAGAAGGGGAAGAAGAGGAGGAAGAAGGAGAAGAGGGAGAAGAAGAAGCGGAAGAGGGAGAAGAATGAGAGGAGGGAGTAGAGGAAGAAGAAGAGATGGAAGAGGAAAAGGAAAGGGAGGAAAGGGGAGAAGAAGAAGAAAATCAAGAGGGAGAAGAAGAAGAAGAAGAGATAGGCATGGAGAGAGAAGGTAATGGCTTTACATAAATTTAACTAATTTTCTCTCTTGATTAAATTTTATTTTAATTAAATGAAATTTTATTAGAATTTTCTTACTCTCCAATTATTATTCCGGGCGTTTCGTATTCTCCGGTATATCCATAGAGACACATTAGAAAAAGGAGAGGGAGGAAAAACAAAAAAATAAGTGTGAGTCAACGCTAGAAAAAACTTAATATTTTTTATAAAATTACGAGAGCAAAATTTTCTTGAATTTTTAATTTAATATAGATAAATCATTTTTAATCTTTTTCACAGTACAGATAGGCGGAGGACGTAACATTGAACAAGAAGAAATTTCCAATGAGGAACCTCTCAACCTTCCCGTCGTCAACCGTGAAAATTTGAGAGAAGAAAGAGAAGAAGACGAGGAGGCAACGCAGGAGGTGTCAGAAGAAGAAATAGCTCGTCAGGTAGATCATAATTTTAGATATATTATATTATTAGCGGAAAACGCGCGCCGTTTTAGAAATTTCGGGATAGAGGGAAGAGAGGCGACTTTTCATATACGACCGGTACCCGAAGGCGAGAACGTTTACGGATGGTTAGAAAATGCATTTCGTGAACTCCACGCGTACGCGATACAGTCGTGCGAAGCGGGTGATTATATAGGGCTTTCTTTTGACTCCGAAAATTTACTCCATGGACCAGCCGGTATATCATTCCGACCTTCGTGCGATTTAACACATGAAAATATTTGGGAACTTGTAAGCTCGTTAGCACAGAGCTCCGGTGGGCTCGACATGGCGCGAGAATTCAACATTCGCGTTTTTAGAGTTAGGCCTCCCGCGGGGCGCGGGCGAAATGTTAACAAATCTATCGGTGAGGTGATTGCTAAGCGTTCTATTTTATCGATTTCCAATATCGATAATTTATGTCTTCCTCGTGCACTTGTAACTGCAAGAATTTTTAACGAGCGTGGAAATTTACGTATGGGACAATTGCATGAAAAATGGAATGCGGTGAGGAGGCAAAACTCCGTGTTACAGCGCGAATTAGCGCTGCAACTAACGAGGAATGCCGCTGTCGCGATTCCGCAGGAAGGCTGCGGAATTCCCGAAATCGAACGCTTTCAGCAATATTTCGCCGCAGATAATATTGCCATTGTTATATATAATGCCGATACTTTTGGTCGGGGTGGTAAACCATTATATGATGGAGCGGAATTTCTAACCACTCTTCACCGTGAAACAAACTCTCGCTTAAATATATTATATAATAATAAACATTACGATGTAATCTTAAATTTAAGAGCTGCCGCGGGGGGTAGAGAGTATTGCGTACCTTGCAATATGAGCTATCGTAGCGATAGGGTAGGACATCGATGTAGTAATAAATGCCCTCGTTGTAATGCTGTTCCATCGTGTGAGCTGACTAACGCGGAATCTATTAGATGTAAAATTTGTAGGCGTATATTTTTTAACCGTGTGTGCTTGGAGCGTCACCGCGCTCAAAAGTCGTACGACGGAAAATCGAAAAAAAGCATTTGCGAAATTGTACAATTTTGTAACGAATGCGGAAGTTTAATTAACAAAAATAAACGACACAAATACGGCGCGAGTTACTGTCAGACGTGTCGTTCTCTCCAACCTTTAAATCATCTTTGTTTCATGCCTCCTATTCCTTCCGATAATAATTCCGACCTTTATAATACCGAGGAGGATGGAGAGCAGTAACAATGCGGAAACGAGGGTGGGGGTGAGCGTACACGCGATAAAAGAAATCGCGTTGCATTCATATTTTACGATTTTGAGACGCGACAGGATCAAACGCTCCAAGGTACCGCGAATGTAAAAATTCATGTGCCTACACTTTGCGTTGCGCAGCAAATTTGTGCGTCGTGCGCTGATATAAATGAAGCATCGGTGCGATGTCGATGGTGTAGAGTTCGAGAATATATATTTCGTCGTAATCCGGTGCAGGAATTTGTAGATTTCGCGACCCGTCCGTTAAAATATTTTAAGCGACTAATTTGCATCGCACATAATGCCAAATCGTTTGACGCGCAATTTATTTTGCAATATATCGTTGAAAATCGACCAGTATTAGTACCACAGGTAATTTTAAATGGTACAAAAATAGTTGTACTAACTGTAGGGCATACGAAATTTATTGACAGTATTAATTACATGCCGATGCGCCTATCCGAGTTACCTAAGGCTTTCGGTCTAAGGGACACATCGGGTAAAGGTGTTTTTCCGCATTTGTTTAATACTATTGATAATCAATCGTATGTCGGACCACTACCCGAAGTACAATATTATTCATCCGATACCATGAGAACGAAAGAGCGTGAACAATTTCTCGTATGGTATGCCGAGATGAGCCGTGAGAACTATGTATTCGATTTTCAACGAGAATTATTACTTTATTGCCGTAATGATGTAGATATTCTGAGGCGAGCCTGTATGGCTTTTAGAAAGATTTTTCTTCAGCGCGGAAAGGTGTGTCCCTTCGAAGAATGCACTACCATCGCCTCTACCTGCATGAGAGTCTTTAGAAAAAATTTTCTGCGTGATAGAGAGATAGGTATCATTCCTGCGGGGGGATATAGACACGTAAATATCCAATCGCGCAAGGCACTGCAATGGCTGGTGTGGATTGAACGCGAGCTCGGTCATCACATTATCCATGCAGGACGTGGCCGGGAATATCGTCTGCCTGATGACACACTCGTCGACGGATATTACGAGTCGGGGGAAAACGCTACTATTCAACGTCACGTGTTCCAGTTTCACGGATGTTACTGGCACGGATGTCCGCGATGTTTTCAAATTAATCGCGATAAATTACTTTCACCAGATCGTGCGGATACCATCGATTTACGATATGAGCACACCATCGCAATGACATTTCGTCTTCGAAGACGGGGATACAGGGTTACGGAGAAATGGGAATGTGATTTCGATCGCGAAATGCGGGAAAATATTGAAATGCGGGAATATTTACATCATCCTGCGATAGAAAATGAATCGCTCGATCCTCGCCAGGCGTTCTACGGTGGTCGCACGGGAAATATTGTAACGCGATATGAGGCTACAGGGAATGAAAAAATGCGGTACGTGGACGTATGTTCATTATATCCGTACGTATTAAAAACAGGCGCTTTTCCGATAGGGCATCCAACAGTATACGTCGGCGAAGAATGCGTAGCAATAATCGGAACGGCTCCGGCGTATAATTTCGATTTGTTAGAAGGACTCATACGCTGCAAAGTACTTCCACCGCAAGATCTCTTTCATCCTGTATTACCGTATCGAGTACAGGGTAAATTATTATTCTCGTTATGCCGCACTTGTAGCGAGACATTTTCTCACGCCGTGTGCACTCATGTTCCTTCCGAGCGCGAATTCGAGGGAACATGGATATCTTGCGAATTAAAACAAGCGATCGAGAAAGGATATTTCGTAACAAGAGTTAGAGAGATATGGCAGTACAACGTTACCCGGTACGATCCCTCTACGCGTCAAGGGGGGTTATTTAGCGATTATATAAATACATTTTTACAATTAAAACAAGAAGCTAGTGGTTGGCCGAGCGAATGCGTGGATAAAGATCCTAAAGAACGCTACCTTCGCGAGTACGAGGAGAGAGAAGGTGTCGTTCTTGAAAAGCACAACATCGCGCAAAACTCTGGTTTACGCTCGGTCGCGAAACTATGTTTAAACTCTTTTTGGGGAAAATTCGGGCAACGCTCAAATTTACCAAAGACGGAAATTGTTAGCACTCAACAACGTTTGATTAGTTTACTCGCAAATCCCCAGTACGAAATAACAGATATATTACCGGTAAACGATGAAGTGATATATGTCTCGACTCGATTACGCGAAGAGGCGATCACACCTTCGCATCTTACGAACGTGGTAATAGCAGCTTACACGACGGCTCAAGCGAGATTAAAATTGTACAAATACTTGGAAAAATTAGATAGGCGAGTTTTGTATTACGACACTGATTCTTGTATATATGTAAGTACTGGCGATCCTCGCGAATACGAACCGCGCACGGGTAATTTTTTAGGCGACATGACTAACGAGCTTGAAAGCTATGGACGTGATAGCTATATAGAGTCGTTCGTGTCGGGCGGTCCAAAATTTTACGCGTATGTAGTTCGTACATCCGATGGTCAGACACATGAGGTTTGTAAAGTAAAGGGTATATCCCTAAATTTTGAAAACTCTCGTTTAATTAATTTTAATAGCATTAGGGAATTATTAATGAAATATTAAGAGAAAGAGAACAGCAGGACAGAGAGGCAGAAGAAAACGAGGAAACAGCTCCGGATACGTCAATAAATCTACGATTCAGAGCCATTCGGCGTACAGCGTTTCACGAGATAATAACTCGCGATGAAACAAAAATATGTGCGCCTGTGCTATTGAAACGTAGATTTATTAATAATCGTTGTTCCCTCCCCTACGGATATTTAACTACTTAAAAACGCGATGCAATAATAATCTCACGTGTTCGCTTCTCTCTCTTCCATCTCCGCACGTTTTTTGTTTTACATACAGCGTATATGTATACATAAATGTAGATATATATAATAAAATACACGAGTAATTGTAAAATTGTTTTGTAAAATAATATGATTAAATTTTTAAAAAGTATAGGATATAATTTAGTACGGATTAGCATAGAATACTGGTTACATATTAATTAGAAAAAATATAAGTATTAGTAATAAGAGAACAATTGTAAATATAACTAATAAGTGAAAAATTGTAAAATAAGAAATGTGACATAAAACTTATAAATTTATTAATAGAATTACGTCCAAAGTATTTTTTACACATAATGTAAAAAGGTTAAATAAAATCTTTTCTTAAAATTTTTCCCACATTATTTTATCCCTTTTCCTCAAGAACCTTCTTTCCCGGAAAATTATTTCTGTTGAAAATATATATTTTACTAGTTTAATAAAATCGAAGAAAAAAAATGTAAGCAATAAGGAAAAAAGTAAATAAAATAATTGTAAAAATAAAACATTTATAACTTTATAATTTATTTTTTTAACGAAGTAAATTTATTCAAGTAAAATAAAGGTCTAATAATAAAAAGTTTTACAAAAGTTCTTTTCATTAAAATTATTTTCCTCTTCTCGAAAACTCACTTTTCTAAAAAAGTATTATTTAAAAAAGTTACACTTTTAGTAGAAAACAAAGTACGAATTTCCTTCTTATACAATAAGCTTCTCACATTCGCGTACGAAGCTAATCACCACTGTTAGCGCTGGAGATACTCGCTGTCGCGAGCATTCTTCTACGGACGCGTTAATTACTAGCATACCGCGACGCGCATCGGCTCGTCAGCTGACACGATGCGCGCGAGATCGCTAGAGCATGCGGCCGCCGCGATGGGGGGCCCTCTCCGCGCCGGTAATAAGCTTATTTCCGACTCGAGATAAATATTAAAAATATTTAATACACGTGCGCATTTTTAAACATGAGTTATCGATGTTTCTCTTTAACTTTTGTCATTTATGAACTCACGCGTAAAAGCTAGATAATTCATTTTGCGAAATGGACGTGTGCTGGAAACATCCCTGGACCTCGATCGTTTGCGGTCCTACGGGGTGCAGAAAAACGATTTTTGTAAAAACTTTTCTTCGATATTTATCTACCATGTGCGATGTTCAATTCGAGAGAATTTTATTTTATTACGCCGAATGGCAAGAAGCGTATCAACAATTGCAATATGACACGAATGAAAATAAAGAAGAAAGAAGCGATGAACGTAAGAACGGTTACGGTAATACTTTGATAAAAATGAAAAAAAATATAATTGAATTTCGCGAGGGGTTACCCCGTCCGGAAGATTATTCCAACGATCCGTTATCTCCAAAATTAGTGATAATCGACGATCTTATGAGGGAATCGTCAGCGTGCGGCGTTATTGTAGATCTGTTTACCAAAGGCAGCCATCATAAGAATCTCAGTGTTATACTCATCTCGCAAAATCTTTTCCATCAAGGACGCGGACAACGCGATATATCTCTCAATGCTAATTATATCGTAGTTTTTAAAAATCCGCGCGATCGCGCACAAATTCGCCATCTTGCGCGTCAAGTATATCCCGACGATCCGAAATTTCTGGAAGAAGCATATTACGATGCTACTTCGAGCCCTCATGGGTATTTATTGCTCGATCTGAAACAATCGACTCCAGACGAATTTCGATTTCGCACATGCATTTTTCCCAACGATACGCTGCATTACGCCTACATTCCGCGCAGATCGAGCAGTAGAACAGTAGTGGAGGACGTATAAAAAGAGGACTCATGCATTGGACGCTTGTCACTTGCGTAATTTTATCGTAATGGTAACACACGGTAAGAGACAACAAAAAGAGACGTCGAAGACGTCAAGAAATTCATCCGAGGACGCAATAAAGATAGCCAGACGTTCCATTGGTGAGAGAAACGCCTGTCTTTTAAAAACTCTATATTATCTAAAAAAAATCAAAGAGCATCGTTCTTACGTGTAGCCGACAATAATCTCATTAAGTACATTCAAGAGTGTATTTATAATACGCTCGAGGGTAACGTACCGCTCAAGAATCACGAAAAGGCACGATTAGCCAAACATAAATCTATTCTTCGACGCATCGCTGTAAAACGCGACAATTGGAAAACTAAAAGAAATCTGATGGTACAACGCGGGGGGTTTTTACCCTACCTTATCGCGCCCTTGCTCGGTGCAGTATTATCACGGATTATCGGTGAGTGAAAAAAATACAATCCTGTAAATATTTAGTTTCTTCCGGAGCACGAAAAGAAGTAATAAAAAAGATTTGATACGTTCGTTCGCCATACGGTATAATGGAAAGAGCAAAAAAAATGGTGCTGATTTCGACGGAAAATCTCGAAAGAATGCGGCATCATTAACATCAACTACAACAACAACCGGAAATAACGAAGATTACAGCAACGCTGGATAACTCTCCGAAGAAAAAAAGTACAATGACATCGGATGAGGAAAATGTTAATAATAACACTGTACGAACTCCAGGAACTCCCCTGGTGCGACTCGATGCGGAAATGTGGCATATTCTTAACTTCGCGAGCCCCCTCGATGAAGGCGAAAGATGGAAATTGTATAAAGAAGTACTTCAGCGCTATCTTCATTTTGTTCGAGAAGCGAAAAGACGCTTACGCAAAGAATCGCGTGAGGATACGAGCGGTAATGTCAACGACGCTAGTAATGTTGACGATGACGGGGGCGAGGGCGATCAGGATAAAGATATCGAGATACCCTCGGTTGACGAACTTATGGAAATACAATCTTATGGAAATACTTCAATCAGTAGTGATAACACAGTTAGCGAAAGTAATAGTTTCGGGAAGAAACGTGCACAATCAGCGGAAAAGATCAAAGAAATACTCAACAGCGTGCCGCAAACTTATCGTTCTAAAGCAAACGCGTTATTGAAATATTTGTTAGAAATTCCGTCATCGAAGATTAGCTGGGATAAACGCGGACTCGTGAGTATAGATGGCGTCGTTGTAAGGGGGTCGAATATTAGCGATCTTATAAACGACGCGATACGAGAGAGAAAAACGGTGAAAGCAATCGGGAGAATTCAGTTTGCGCAATTACTGCATGACATAGGTACGCCTTGCAATCTTATTGGAAATCGCGATTTGGTGACTACATCCGCACGTAGATCTCTGCGTATTAAAAATACGTTACCACGCGGAAGCTCCACTCCAAAAACTTTGCTGCCGCGTTCAAAGTCAGTTGGACGGAAGTTGAACGAGACCGAAGGAGACACGGTGTTTTTATCCGCTGCCGACGACAGCGACGATGATAAAACATTAACGGGTAGCACGAATTCTTCGGCTAAGAAAAATAAGGGTTTATTCCATTGGAGTAAACTCGAATAATGGAACTCGAAAAATTTTATTACGTTCCCTCGCATTACGCCGGCTATTCCGCGACGGAGAATTTATCTCGAGCTGCTAAACCGAATTTTACATGTAACGAAGTCGTCGAGTGGCTTAAATCGCAAGATGCGTATACATTACATCGCCCATTACGGCGAAAATTTCCACGTTTACATTATAACGTGACAAATATCGACGATTTATGGGAAGCAGATTTAATCGATCTTCGTAATCTCAAGAGCTATAACGACGGATATTCTTATTTGCTGATAATTATCGATGTCCTTAGTAAATTCGTTTGGGTAGAACCATTACGTGACAAAACAGCTACCTGCGTGATAAAAGCCTTTCAACGTGTACTTTTGAGAAACAAAGACCGCCAGCCCGTTTACCTGCAGACGGATAAAGGTAAAGAATTTATAGCCCGGCCTGTACAGAAATTCTTAAACGAAAAAGACATTCGTTTTCGCGTAGCTCGTAATCCCGATGTTAAAGCAGCCGTTGTGGAGCGATTTAATAGAACGCTCAAGGAACGAATGTGGCGTTTTTTTACACATAAAAATACGCGGCGTTACATCGATGTTTTACAGGATATCGTTCACGCTTACAACCATACTCGTCATAGTTCTATTAAAATGCATCCCGCGGCCGTTACGCGGGAAAATGTCCGTATAGCGCGTGAAAATATGAATCGTCGATGGAAGCTCGACGAGGAGAAGAAAAAAAATCGCGACGCAAAACAAAAGGCTAAATATAACGTAGGCGATCTCGTGCGTATCAGTAGGTCGAAAGTAGTCTTCGAGAAAGGATACGAGGCAAAGTGGAGCGAAGAAATATTTCGAATTCGCCGTGTTCTCGAATGGAGAAAACCACGCGTATATGAAATAAGCGATTTAGCGGGGGAGGATATAGACGGAATTTTTTACGAACAGGAATTAACGCCGGTCAGTAAAGATTTACAAGGGGAGGAATTTATCGTCGAACGGGTAATAAAAAGCAGGGGACGTGGCAGCAATAAACAATTGCTAGTTAGCTGGCAAGGATATCCCTCCAAATTCGACTCTTGGATACCCGCTTCGAGTTTAAGATCTTTGAATTAAAATGAGGGGGGATGAATTTTACATGATTCTCCCGAGCAACAGTAGTATGCGTTACTTCCCGGAAAATACAACCACATGTTTCACCACTGAATTACCCCAGCGTGTAGAATTACACGGTCGTTGGGAAGTGGCGCTCACGGAGATTCAGTTCCCGTGTAGTTTTTTACATATACGGGATAATGAAGGTTTAATCAGATTCATCGATATTAACGAACACGATAAAACGGTTAAGGCTATGAAATGTCAAGTACCCCCCGGTATTTACTCAAGTATGCGCGATATTATCGGCAGTGTGAATTACGCCGCTAAATCTGTCGATTCGCATATCGTTTGGCATTTTGTCGTCTTTATGGGAGGTAAAGTTTTCATGAAACTTGACTGCGAAGAAAATAATTGTAGTACGACACATTATGTAAGTTTTTCCGACAAACTTCGCCGCATACTCGGCTTTGATATACACAACAAGCGTAGAGATCTTGTTCAACTCGATAGCGAACCCGCGGTACCAGCCTCGCTGCCTATGTGGTTTTATAATGAAATCAATATCGAAATGTACAGTAACAGCGAAAACCCCATTAAAATCGAAAGTAGCACTGTACCCGACGTTTTACCATCGTGGGTCTATGATGAAGAGCTGCATTCTCTGCTATTTTACGAGCTCACACGCTCGCGTATGTTAATAGGCGACGAACCAGGTAGTTTGCTGCGAGGCATTCCGGACAAACTCTTTGTCTATTGCGACATTTGTGAACCTTATATTACCGGAGATGTACAATCTCCCCTTCTCCGAATAGTCGCGCTCGACTCGCAAAATGAATACGCGTTCGCATCGACACAGATAAGACATTTCTCGCCCGCTCAATACATCACGCTGCGTCAAACGTGTTTCCGTACGATCGAAATAGATATAAGGAATCAGCTGGGTCAAAGTATACCATTCGAATTCGGGACGCTGACAGTGACATTGCACTTTAGACGTATCGATTAGATATCGCGAGAATATTTAGTGTCTATGACAGCGAAAACGAGAAAGGGAAAAGAAAAAAAAAGAAGAAAATTTATTCGTTCGTCCTCTGTTGATGGATTATTATTCGACGTATTACGACGAATTACAGAACGGAGGAGCTCGCGGTGGTGGAATACCTCGTGTTTTCATTGGAGCACCCTATCAACGTGGGCATGGTATCGGGAGTTTTCTCGGAGGATTATTCAGACGCGTGCTGTCTTATCTAGGTGCTGCAGCGCGGACTGCGGGTAAAGAAGCTTTACGCGCCGGCGTTAATATAATCGAAGATGTAGAAAACAATACCCCGTTTAAGGTAGCGGTCAAACATCGCTTTAAAGAATCGCATGACAAACTCAAAAGACGGGCTAAAGAAAAAATAACTAGCCTTATGAAAGGTTCAGGATATAAGCCGGATGCGAAAATGCACGTAGCTCATTTTCCCTTTCCCGCGGTTAACACACGCATCGTTAAACGTCGTCGCCCGAGTAAGAAAAGTTTATCGAAAATCAAGGTGAAAAAGAAGACGAAATCATCGAAGAATAAGAGGAAGAAAACCCGTACGACGGTAAAAAGACTCAACGTATCCGCGAAACGACGTAAAATTGGCAAGAAACGTACCGTATCGGATATATTTTCTTAACATTATTTTAATTCACTTACATTTAACTACGACGAACTCAACAACGACGAAACAATTGTCAGAAAAGTATGTCTTTTCTTCACACACATTCGAGCGAGTGTTTAAAAAGTGAACTTGATCTTTTTTCCTTACCGCCCACACAAACTAGTATCGAGAGTTCGCAATGGATTCATTACAAACCCGTGACCTCTCTCTCGGACGATTCGCCGATAGAATTCGTCGTCTCTGGTCACGGAGAAGAATATCTAGATCTCACACATACCCTGTTGAGTCTTCGCGTACGCGTAACATCGGGCGACAATTCAACGGTTCGAACTCCAGGAACGAGCGCCGCAGCCGCAGAGACCGACGTAGGCCCCGTAAATCATTTACTTCATTCCATTTTCAATCAGGTGGACGTGTATTTCAATCAAAAGCTCGTGTCACCGCCAAACAACGCTTACGCGTACCGCGCGTACATCGAGGCACTGTTAAATTATTCTTCATCCGCAAAAACTTCCCATCTTACGTCATGTCTATGGGACGCGGATACACCGGGTCACATGGACGAAACGCTGGAGTCGAAAGGCAACACCGGTCTCGTGAGACGTTCCGGTTACATTCGCGGCGGGCGAGCGATAGATCTTATAGGACATCTCCATTGCGATGTTTTCAATCAAGACAAATTCTTAATTAACGGAGTGGAAGTACGACTAAGACTTGTGCGCTCGAAAGATTCCTTCTGTCTCATCGAAAGTAACGGCACATCAAAACTACATATTCTCGATGCTACCTTGTTAGTAAGAAGAGCGAAAATAAGCGTCGGTGTGTTACTCGCGCATGCTAGAATGCTGAGTAAAGTTACGGCCAAGTATCCGCTTACGAGAGTCGAGGTTAAAATATTCACGATTCACAGCGGTGTTGTGGGGGAGTCATTGGATAATATAATACTCGGGCAATTACCGAAACGAATAATAGTCGGTTTCGTTAATAATAAAGCATTTAACGGAGATAGAAAATTAAATCCATTTAATTTTAAAAATTATGGTATAAATTTCTTCTCACTATACGTTGATGGTACACAAATCCCTAGCAGGCCATTACAACCGATTTTCTCGTCGGAAGAACCGCTTTACGTCGATGCTTATCAATCGCTTTTCTCGGGGACGGGTATCCATTTCTTGAACGAGGGCAATTCCATAAGTAGAGATGATTATTCCAAGGGATACACGCTTTTCGCTTTTGATCTCACGCCCGATTTGTCTGCTAATTGTGCCGGGCATTGGAATCTCGTGAGACACGGTAGTTTACGAATAGAAGTGCGATTTGAAAAAGCGATCACCGAGACAATTAACTGTATTGTTTACGCCGAATTTGATAATGTGATAGAAATCGACTCGTCTCGTCAAATCATCGTCGATTTTTCTGGTTAAATTTTTTATCACAGCATTTACAATTCCCTCGTCGCAACGTACTCGATTAAAATTTTTTCTGTATTTTTCTTATCCCCACCCTCCGCTTTCATTCACCGACACGAGAAGAAAAACTTAAAATGTGACGAGAAGGAATATCAGTTTCCCTCGAGACGTGTTCGTCGACGGTTCGTGAAAAACTTGATTCTCGCCAACAAAAGTGTGTAAATTTTACTTCGCAATATGGATATAATCATCGACATACAAGGTTTTCGCGATGAGAGTGAGAAGTTTCTTCCCAAGGAAGTTGCGGTTGTCGCAATTGATGCCTCGATCGTCGACCATTGGATTATGATGCCTCCGCATCCGTTCGCTGAATTACCCGAAAAAGTAAGAAGACAAAACTGCTGGCTCGCACGAAATTATCATGGAATCGAATGGTTCGACGGCGAGACTAATCCAAAATATTTTACGGTGCATTTACGTGAAATTATAAGACAGACGCGTCACATTTACGTTAGAGGCAGTGAAAAAGCACAATATTTGCGAAATCTACTTTCCAGAGAGATATATAATTTGGAAGGTATCTCTCCAGCATTCAAAAATCTAATGTTGGAGGAAGAGTGTGGACAATATTGCGCTCATCACGGATTTCGAAAAATCTTTAATTGCGCGTTATATAACGCTTACAAATTGAAACGCTGGCTACTCGATCAAAATAATTGCAGCAGCAACGATACTCTCAACGTTAGTCTCGCCGCTACTTGTAGTTCTCCTGAAAATTATCAATTGAGTGACGACGACGACGACGACGACAACGGCGGATGCGAAAGCGTGGAAACCAGTGCCAGCAAGGGATACTTTGTTAGTAACGTAAATGACAATCCCTTCCTAATTCAAAATATTAAAACTCAAACGGATAATGTAATAGAGACAAAAAATTTGTCAAGCGTCGAACAGACAATTAAAAAAGAAGAAAAAGAAGAAAGATTTGCGGAACTCAAATCGTCAAACGACGACATATACAGCGAGAGAAGTAAAAACTGAAGTTATTCAAATAATACCAGGATCCACGCGCTCGGCCTTGTGTCAAAAAAATGAACTCTTGCGAAATTCTACGAGCATTGCGCCGTATCGATGCCAAACATGTGGGTGTCTATCCCGCCGACAGAGTTCCGAGGGTGTGGACGAGGTCGACTGCCATCGTCGCTAATACAGACGATCATAATCGACCTGGAGAACATTGGGTCGCTTTCTTCCTCGACGAACATGGAATAGGTACCTACTTCGACAGCTATGGAATACCACCTCTGGAGCCCGGATTTCTCCTTCGTCTTCGACGAAACTCCATCATCCATCGATGGAACACCCGACAACTACAAGGACTTTTCTCGCAAACTTGCGGACAACATAGCTGTGTATTTCTATATTATGTCTGTCGGTTACGATCTTAATCAGTTTCTTACTCTTTTTACGGATAATTGCGAACACAACGACAGATTAATCGTACATTTATTTCGCAAAATTTTTCCTCGCTAAAACAAGAAGCGTGTTAAGATAGTTAACTAGCTCACATCATATTCAATACAGTAATTTTAATAACATACTTTTATGTATCGTTTATAATTTTTGTATTTGTAATATCAATTTATATGAAGAATTATACTAATAATAAATGTGTGAAACTTTTTACTTGAAACTTTTTGTACATTATTTACCCGTTACTTTATAGCGAAATAATAATTTGAGCTTTAAAAAACTTTAGCGTAATTTACGTAACCATGAATATTTTTGTAACTCTTTTAATTTTTCATAATAGCAACATTATCTTATATAAAGCATACATATTTTACTCGAAAAAAAACAGTCGTTCTCTTTCTTTCCCTCCTGCCCATCAGAAACCTTCCCATCCACACACGCACGTTCCAGTTCACCTCTCCCAGCCTGCATCGTCATACGAACAACAAAATGCATAACACCATCCCTGTGTAATCTCTTAGACCTTTTCAAACATTTTTTGACCATAATTATCAGCGATGGTTTCTTCGACGGGGCAGAACCTATGCGTACCCAATTTATTACCCATTTTTTTTAACCCCCCACTGTCATGTCATTATTACTCTAATTAAATATAATATTGCATAATCTTTTTCTTATTATCTATTTCTACCCTATTTATCGAAGATTTCCTTCGGCGCGACAGATCCTATGCAAACACGTTTTGTTACCCCTATTTTTTTGGGTCCCCGATGGGTCAGGACCGAATTTCCCCCCGCCATTCCGTCTGGCGACAATGTCGAGTGGTGGGGGTATGGCGACAGTGGTCGAGTGGTGGGGGTATGGCGACAGGGGCCGAGTGGTGGGGGTTTGTTTTGACGGGCCATACCTGCCCACTTACTACTCGTCCAAAATATGCGACAATTAAGTGGTAAGCTATTTTCTGGAAATTTTTTAAAACTATTGTCTGCGCAAATCGATGCTCTGACTAAAAACAAACGTGGAAGAAGATATGATTCCGATTTCAAGCAATTTGCGTTATCTTTATTTTTTTCAAGTCCGCGTAATTATAGAGAGTTGTTAAAAAGCTTTGCTTTATCTTCAATACGCTCTCTACAGTTATTTACACAATCCTGGAATATTATACCCGGTATAAATGATAAAATTTTTGATGCGCTAACTGTTCTCTTACAATCATTAGCACCAATTGAAAGACATTGTATATTGTGCATTGATGAGATGAGTTTAAAATCTCATTTATTTTATAATGTATCGCAGGATAATATTATTGGTTTTGAAGATACGGGTGACGTAAAATTACATAAACCTGCGAAAAGTGCTTTACTTATCATGGCACGTAGTATTGCAGGAAATTGGAAATTTCCCGTTTTTGTTTTATAGAAACAACATGTCGGAGCATTGTTTTAAAAAATATTATATTTGATATTATTATAAAATTAAGAAATTCTGGTGCTGTCGTGCATGCATTGGTTACAGACATGGGATCTAATTTTATACAGCTATCCCGTGAGTTAGGTATTTCTACAGAAAATTCAACATTTTTAGTTAATGAAGAGGAAGTATTTTATATTTTTGATACTCCTCATTTAATGAAAGCAACTCGTAATAATTTAATGAAATATAATTTTAAATTTGATGATAATAAAGTTGCTTCATGGAGTCATATAGTTGATTTTTATAATAGAGATTCTAAACAATGGATAAGAATGGCTCCTAATTTAACTAAATGTCATATTGAACCAACTTCCTTTCAACGAATGAAAATAAAATATGCTGTTCAAATATTTAGCAATCGGGTAGCTACAGGCATGTGTACGCAAATGTCGTTTTCTCCCAAGTGAAGCAGTTGGCACAATAGATTTTATTGATAAATTAAATAAATTATTTGATATTTTAAATTCATCCGCGTTAAATAATCCAAAAGAATATGGAGAAGTTTATAATGGTAGTGAGAAACAAATAGAGTTCTTAGAAAAAATGTTACATGTTTTCAAACATATTACAATAATTAATGCCAACGGTTTACGTGTTAATGTACATATTAAATGCTTTCAATGCTGGCAGATTACAATTAAAGGTATAATGCAGTTATGGGATAAAAAATTAAAATCTTTAAATTTTCCTTATCTTCGAACACGAAGAATTAATCAAGATTGTGTCGAAAATTTCTTTGGTGCTATTAGGCAACAAGGTGGTAATTCTCTGAATCCGACACCAATTCAATTTATGCGTGCTTTTAAAAAATTGCTTAGCATTAAATTTTTACAGCATTCAGAAACTCAAAATTGTGCTCAGGATAATGACCAAATGTTAAATTTTATTAAAAAGCCATCAAGTTCAAATCAAAATACAAATTTTATACCATCTTTGCCACGTAAAATTTTAGATATCCCAAATCATGATTATTATTCCATGGATCTGCCAGAAGAAAATGCATTTACATATGTGTGCGGATTTTTAATTAAAAAGTGTATTGAAATTCATTCCTGTAATGCATGTACAATATATGTAAATGAAAATAAGGCTGTCTTAGATGATACTACATTATATTGTTCATTTCGAGCTTATTCTAATGAAGAGAATAATTTATATGGAAATTTAAACATACCAAGTAGCAATTTTTGTTTTTACATTCATCAATTAGAAGAATTATTTGTAAAAAATTTTGAAAATAATTGTTTTAAGAAAAATATTGGCAATTACCTTTTTCAATTAGCACAAACTGTAACTTTTGAACCGCCATGCCCAGATTTTCCTACAAATTTTTTGATAAAATTATTTTTACGTATGCGTATATATTTTACATTATCACAGCATAATAAATCATGCAAAAGTATTAGTAGGAAGAATAGAAAACTTTTAAATGTTTTACATTTATAAATCTTTTTTTTTTAATGTTTATATAAAATATAATGATAAAATTATATTTTATGATATTAAATTATATTATGATATTAACTGTACAGTCTTATTTTCATAATTTAAATTTGTGTTAATTGTGTGTTGATTGCGTTTTAAATTAAATACTAATAATTTTATTTATTTTGCATATTAATTGCATTTAATAATAGTTAAGTTTGCTAATTAACAATGTATTATAATTTTAGTGCATATCTTTTCTAACATTTATATATTAATATTATATTTATTAATAGCGTTTTCGGTTCTATAATTTCATGCGTTGACTTATGCTATTTTCTATGTCTATTGTTTGTCTATAATTTCATGCGTTCATTTATTCTATTTTCTGTCTATTGTTTGTCATTCTATTTTTGCACTGACTCTATTATTGTTTTATTATTTGCATGAGTGTGTTTCTATGTCATTCTATATTTTCTATTGCATTGATTCTATTATATTGTTTTATGATTTGCATGAGTGGTGTGTATGTTATATTTTATGTGCATTTCATACAAAATAGTCTATAATTCAATATTACATGTTTATTTAGCTTAATATAATTATTATTTTTTCTTATAATCTTATATTTATAATATATATTTTATATTTTATATTTATTTAGGATGAGCATAAGTTGCTGTCATCAAGATATATCATATAATACAAGCAGGTAAAAAATTGAAGAAGACAATTAAACTTAATTTTGTATATTATTATTAAGATCATTAATGTTTTATGTTTATACTGTACATGCATGTTACAATGTATTTTAATTTTTGTAGGACGCTTTCTTGTTTCTCTTTTTTTTCTCCCTCTCTGATTCATACTGAGGTGGATCGAGTAGTGGAGGTATGATTAGGTGAGAGATTTGAAAGAGAAAAAGTATAAGTTTCCTTAATTTATTGCGATACAAGTACATATAATTTATTGTACATTTATAGTATATTATAATATTTTTAAATAAAATATAAAAATTATAGTTACGCACTGTGTGTGTGTGTGGCTTATTCAATTTTCCTAAAATACTTGTTATAAAAAATATATTTAATATACAACTATTTATTATAATAAATATATTTAATAAATAACTATGATTTTTTATATTTATTTATTTGCTTTAATATATGGATTTTAATTAAAAGTCTATGTTATCATGTTAAATTTTTTTAATTATTGCTTTTAATTTTAAACTTAAATATTTATATTGTGTTAAATATATGTGTATACATTAATATGTAAATATATGAATGTTGAGAAAGAGAGAGAGAGAGAGAGAGAGAGAGAGAGAGAGAGAGAGAGAGAGAGAGAGAGAGAGAGAGAGAGAGAGTGTGTATGTATGTGTATGCGGGGAAAATGTATCGCGAATGCATTCGCGCTTCGCTATGAACGCGCCATTAAATCCGAGTGATTAACGCACTCGAATTCTGCGCGACGACACGCATTATCCGCCTGTGCGCCAATCGCACCGCCGGCGCGCCCCGCTACGCGCACAGCAGCGCGCGTTTCGCGCGCCAAATATCGTCGCCTTCGATCGCTCACGGGTAACCGTCCCGTGAGCGAAAAACAATAAACGGTGAAAAACAAACGGTTTTGTCCTCCGACATTCGAGAGGATTCCATATCTTTGTGTAACGAGAATCACAAATACGATGATTCTCGCCTCGGAATCTTCTCGAAGGTCGGCGGGATAGAACCGTTTGCCCGCTGCCTGTATGTTCACTCGTCTAGTCAGCTTTCACGCGCACAGACCGAGATTCTTTCGCTGTTTTCTTCTCCTTTGTTCGAGCTTCTCGCGGACAGTAACTTTTTTCGTGCGGTTGCACTTCCAGCGATCGTCGCACTGCTTGTCGCGATAAAGGTGCATCGCGCTTGCATCCTGTATATATATATATATTGTGTAATTTTCTTGTAAATATAGTGCCGTGGGTTTTTTTTCTTCGTGTAAATCCTGTGTTCTTTTTTCTTCCGTTGTGTCGTTGCACTACCTCTGCGTCCTCTGGACTCAATCGTGTCCGCGCTAAAACCGCTATCTACGCGCTTTAAGATTCCGCACATCTTTTTGGTCCTTCGAGCCGGATATCTTTCGCGCTTCCGTCGCAACCGGCACTCGTGCGTGTATTCGCCATTAGCGGATGTGGACATCGGACAGTGAGTCGAGTGCCATGACGAACGACGACATGGAGCAGATGATCGATGACCAGCACGAGATCTACGGTCGTATCTCCCGTTCTCTCGACAACCTGAAGAAGATCGGAGCAGCCAAGCTCTCATTGAACAGCGTGCACGCAGCTATACGCCTCCTGGACGAGAAGTGGTCCGCTTTTTCAGAACAGCACAAACAGCTTCGTGCGGAGTTCTGGAAGGAGCTGAAAAACCACTCATATCAAACAGAGGACTTTTTCAGCGTAGTGGAGGTCGCATACCTCCAACAGCGTACAGAGCTGGGTGAAGTAGAGCGGAGACTCACCGTGCCGTCGGAGACAGTACCTGCCGAGCGGGCGCGAGACCCCGCTACGTCGCGCAAATCTCTGCCTCGGATGCAGCTGCCGCAGTTCTCTGGCAAGTTCGAGGATTGGCCGTCGTTCCGAGATCTGTTCCGTTCGATGGTGATTGAGGAGCCATCCTTGTCCAAGGTCGACCAGTTTCAGTACCTGAAGACAAGCGTGAAGGGTGATGCAGAACACCTGATCAAAAACTTACCCACCACGGGGGACAACTTCGAGCGTGCTTGGGACATGCTGATCTCTCATTTCGAGAACAAGCGACTCTTGGTGAGGGCTTACCTGAACGCATTCACCTCGCTGCAGCGGATGAAGACCCCCTCAGCCGCCGGACTCCGCCGTATTTTTCATTGCGTCCTCACGACCGTTGGCGCTCTGGAGGGTATTGACAGACCAATTAACGACTGCACCGACCTCTTCGTACACCTTGTAGTCGAGCTTCTGGATAGCGAGACCAGACGTGAATGGGAAAGCTCACTCGGCAGATCATCCGATCCTCCCTCGTACGAGACGCTTCGTGAGTTCCTCCAGGAGCAACTAATGACACAGGATGTACTTCTGTCCGTCGATGCAGAGTCTCGCAGCAAGACGTCCAAGCCGTCGGAGAAGACCAGCCGCTCTGTCCGTGCCAACCACGTGGGAGGAAAAGGGGTCGATCCTAATCGCAGTTGCCCTCTGTGCAAAAAGGATCACTTTATCGCCTACTGCGACCTTTACAAAAGGAAGACGACTCAGGAAAAACGAGAGGTAGTCGGTACTCACCAGCGTTGTTGGAACTGCCTCGGACGACACCTTCTGGGAGCCTGCTCTTCCACAAAGGTATGCGGCAAGTGTTCGGGCCGCCACCACACGACCTTGCACGAGGCATTCGCCGTCGCCGCGTTAGCCGCCAGTGCACCCAGTGCATCCGCGACAGTGCTCGTTGCCGAACACCCACCCGCGGAATGCGGGCCCGTGTTACTCGCGACCGCTCGTGTGCTGGTGACTGATCGTGTCGGAGCCCGCCACGTCGTGCGGGCGCTCGTGGATACGGGAGCCGAGACGTCGCTGATCGCGGAGTCGCTGGCGCAGCGGCTTCGCCTGCCACGAACTCCATCTGCTGTGGCCATCTACGGGGTAGGTGGCATCCAGTCGGGCGTCTCTCGCGGTCGGGTTACGCTCGCCGTCACCTCTCGCGACGGGCACTTCACGCTCGCCGTCTCGCCGCTTGTGTTACCGCGGCTGTCCGTCTACAGCGGTCCGTCGAGGAGTGAGATTCGTGCGTGGCCTCACCTCGACGGCCTCGAACTCGCGGATCCTGACTACCGTCGTCAGGACCCCGTGGAACTCCTACTCGGTGCAGACGTGTATCTGGACCTCGCCTTGCCAGAACTCTTACGCGGAGCGCCTTGCGAACCCGGTGCCCAGCGAATTCGCTTCGGCTGGGTGCTGATGGGTACTACCGGAGCCGGTCACGTCGCGACCCCGGTTTCGGCGCTGCAGTGCTCCACTGACGCCGACCTCAGTGAGTTAGTGCGCCGCTTCTGGGAGGCGGAGGAGCCTCCACGCGCACCGATGCCGCTGACCTCCGATGAAGCGGCGTGCGAAGAGCATTTCTCGCGTACGTGCGAGAGACTGGCCGACGGGCGCTATCAAGTGCGCCTGCCCGTTCGTCGCGAGCTGCCCGACTTGACCCACACTCGCCGAGCCGCGCATCGTCTCTTGGAGGTCATGGCGCGTCGGTTCACGCGCGACAACGACTTCGGGAATCGGTACCGCGCCTTCATGGACGACTACGCCGCGCTCGGACACATGGCGCCGGTCACCTCCTCACCGTCGACTCCAGGAGCACCGACGTGCTATCTTCCACACCACGGCAATGCGAGGCTCCGGACCCGACGCCAAGATCCGAGTGGTGTTTAACGGCTCGTCACGCACCATGGAAGGTGCGTCTCTCAACGCCTCTCTGCACGTCGGGCCTAACCTACTGCCGGCGCTGGCGGACATCCTCACTCGTTGGCGCAGCTATCGCTTCGTCTTCGTTGCCGATGTGGAGAAAATGTACCGCCAAATCTTGGTACATCCTGCGGACCGGGACCTCCAGCGCATCCTGTGGGGAGAGAAACCGACTGTAGACTATCATCTTAACACAGTCACATACGGGTTGGCGAGCGCACCGTATCTCGCAATACGCGTACTCCGCCAGCTCGCCGACGACGAGGAATCGAGATTCCCGCTCGCGGCCAACACGCTAAGACGAAACGTCTATATGGACGACATACTCACCGGGGCTGACGACTTGGTGACCGGCCGGCAGCTAGCAGATCAGGTGTCGGCGCTCTGCATGGCGGGCGGCTTTCCTCTGCGCAAATGGGCCGCCAATCACGACGCACTCCTGGAAGACGTCCCAATCGAACATCGGTTGCAGCAAATCGGCAATGCGCAGCTCCCGTCGGCAGAGCACTCCGTCCTGGGCCTGCGGTGGAACCCTGTAAGCGACGACTTCGCGCTAGTCATACAGCGGGTCCCGCATACTATCCCGACGAAGAGGTCTGTCTTGTCGCAAACGGCACGACTCTTCGACCCGTTGGGTTGGCTGGCGCCGATCATCGTCCGAGCCAAGCTCCTGGTGCAAGCAGCGTGGCTCCAGCATCTAGATTGGGACGCCCCGCTGGCCGACAAAGAAGCCGCCGCCTGGATCAAGCTGGAAGAAGAGTTGCCGATGTTAGAGGAGGTCCGATTGCCGCGCTGGTTCGGCTGCGGCATCCCCGCGGATACCTTGGAGCTCCATGGATTCTCGGACGCCTCGGAGCTAGCCTATGCCGCCGTCGTCTACCTGCGGACCAGCGGTGCCGCTTCCACCATCAACCTGGTCGCCGCTCGGACAAAGGTCGCGCCGCTGAAACGCGTCTCGCTTCCTCGCCTGGAGCTCTGCGCCGCAGCCTTATTAGCCAATCTGGCCGAGCATGTCCGAGGCCTACTGGATCTGCCATCTTCAGCGGTGCATCTCTGGACTGACTCCACGGTCACTCTCGGCTGGGTGCGTGGGCATCCTGCAAAGTGGAGCACATACATAGCAAACCGAGTCAGCGAGATTCAGCGAGCAAATCCGGATGCAACCTGGCGCCACGTACCTGGCCGAGAAAATCCTGCTGACTGCGCTTCCCGAGGGATCTCACCGAGCGAACTGGTAGGACATCCGCTGTGGTGGCGAGGTCCGTGCTACCTCCGGGAAACCCGAGATGCCTGGCCAGCGGACCCTGGATCCATCAACGACGAGGACCTGCCGGAGCGACGACCACCTCGATGCTTCGCGGCCACCCAAGAGCGAGAGCCGGATGAGCTCTTACGCTTCTCCAGCCTCCGCCGCCTGCTTCGTGTCTCGGCCTGGCTTTGGCGCTGGCGAGGTCAACACCTTCGAGCAGCTAGCGGACAGGCCGCGCCCACGTTCCTGAGTCCAGGGGAATTGGAGGCGGCGTTGGCACGCTGGATCCGAGTGGCACAGCGGCTGAGCTTCCACTCGGAGCTGAAGGTCATCCGCGCCAGGGAGTCCTTGCCGGGTCGCAGTCCGCTCCGCAAGCTAACTCCGACGATCGACGCTGAGGGCATCCTGCGAGTGGGGGGCCGCCTAAAACATTCGCTTCTCGACGCGGATCAGCGTCATCCCATTATATTACCAGCTGAGTCTCACCTGCCTGGTGATCGACGCTTGTCACCGACGCACGTTGCACGGAGGGGTCCAGTCCACGTTGGCTAACATCCGGCAGCGCTTCTGGATCCCGAGGGCCCGCCAGCTGGTGCGCCGTCACATACACCGATGTCCTCCATGCGTCCGATGGCGGGCGGCCACTCCGCAGCCGATGATGGGGAGTCTGCCGAAGGCGCGAGTTACACCAAGCCGACCATTTCAGCACACCGGCGTTGACCTTGCGGGTCCCATCTGGCTCCGAGCTTCAAGAGGCCGAGGTCACAAGGCTTTTAAGGGGTTTTTGGTGATCTTCGTGTGTTTCAGCTCTCACGCCGTGCACTTGGAGGCCGCCAGCGACTACTCCGCCGAGGCCTTTCTCGCGGCATTCCGTCGGTTCGTGTCGCGCCGTGGACTGTGCACCGCGGTGTACAGTGACTGCGGCACGAACTTCGTGGGCGCGGACCGACAGCTCCGGGAGTTGTTCAGAGCAGCCAGCCGCGAGGCCAGCACCATCATCGGGCGCCTCGCCGACGAGGGGATAAGGTGGGCCTTCAACCCACCCTCAGCGCCCCACTTCGGTGGGCTCTGGGAGGCGGCCGTGAAGGCCACCAAGCACCACCTGCGCCGGACGATCGGGGAGTCGAAGCTGACCTTCGAGGAGCTCTCAACGCTCCTTGCCGAGGTCGAGGCCTGCCTAAACTCGAGGCCGCTCCAGGCCTTGACGGACGATCCAGAGGACCTCAATGCGCTGACGCCGGGGCACTTGTGGGAGGCCCTCTCCTGGCCATCCCGGAGCCGTCGCTGTCGGGCGTGAATTCCAATCGGCTGACCCGGTGGCGCCTGCTCCAGCAGATGCGCGACCACCTATGGCAACGTTGGACCAGGGAGTACTTGCAGGGACTGACCCCCCGGCCAAAGTGGTGGGCCACGCGCGGAGCCATCCAGGAGGGTCAGCTGTGCATCGTCAAGGGCGAGAGTACCCCACCGTGCCGCTGGCCGCTCGCCCGGATCACGCGTCTGCATGCCGGCGACGACGGCCGCGTACGCGTTGTGGAGGTTCGGACCTCCGGCGGCAACCTGACTCGTCCGGTAGTAAAAATAGTACCGCTGCCGTCGACCATCGCCGCGGACACCGACTCGCCGTCGTAGGGCACGTGCCCCGCGATCCTCCCGCGCCGTTTGCTCCATCCGCGAGCACGGTCCTGTAAAAATAAATTTATATATATTTGTGTGCCGGTAACTGCAACTTACGGTCTAGTTGCTATATACTAATGTACTTACTGTCATACCGCAACCGGATCTCTGCCTTCGATGCTCTCACTTCTCACGTTTTCTTCGCACACGGGGCTCCTAACCTCGAACTGTCAGCGCTCGACAGTAAGCCATACCCACACCTCTATCGACGATTGCATCGACGCGTCGATGGATTCACGCCGGTTAATCAATACGAGAATCGAGGGGTCGGTCGTCGTTCGTATCTCGACGACGGCGGGCGGGATGTTGAGAAAGAGAGAGAGAGAGAGAGAGAGAGAGAGAGAGAGAGAGAGAGAGAGAGAGAGAGAGAGTGTGTGTATGTGTATGCGGGGAAAATGTATCGCGAATGCATTCGCGCTTCGCTATGAACGCGCCATTAAATCCGAGTGATTAACGCACTCGAATTCTGCGCGACGACACGCATTATCCGCCTGTGCGCCAATCGCACCGCCGGCGCGCCCCGCTATCGCGCACAGCAGCGCGCGTTTCGCGCGCCAAATATCGTCGCCTTCGATCGCTCACGGGTAACCGTCCCGTGAGCGAAAAACAATAAACGGTGAAAAACAAACGGTTTTGTCCTCCGACATTCGAGAGGATTCCATATCTTTGTGTAACGAGAATCACAAATACGATGATTCTCGCCTCGGAATCTTCTCGAAGGTCGGCGGGATAGAACCGTTTGCCCGCTGCCTGTATGTTCACTCGTCTAGTCAGCTTTCACGCGCACAGACCGAGATTCTTTCGCTGTTTTCTTCTCCTTTGTTCGAGCTTCTCGCGGACAGTAACTTTTTTCGTGCGGTTGCACTTCCAGCGATCGTCGCACTGCTTGTCGCGATAAAGGTGCATCGCGCTTGCATCCTGTATATATATATATTGTGTAATTTTCTTGTAAATATAGTGCCGTGGGTTTTTTTTCTTCGTGTAAATCCTGTGTTCTTTTTTCTTCCGTTGTGTCGTTGCACTACCTCTGCGTCCTCTGGACTCAATCGTGTCCGCGCTAAAACCGCTATCTACGCGCTTTAAGATTCCGCACAATGAATATATTTGATGTGATTCTTTTGCTATCTCTGTTATGTCAAGTATAAATTATTATTTCTTTAATATTTATAATTGTTATATAATATTTTATATTTTTTTATATATTTATTTTTGTCTATATTTTATATATTTTATAGATTATATTATTAACAACTTGATCTTATATATACATAATTTTTATTAAAATTAATTTATTTTATATATTATATATAAAGTAATGTACTAAAAAGAGCAAAAATGAGGAGAGAGTGAGATAAAAGTTCAGTTGGCAATACTGGTTATACTCGCTGATTTCACGCATGCGCACTCCATTTTATGTTACACAAACATCAAAGGTGCCGACAGAGAGTTGCGCTACTGTATATACTGTGTTATGATGGTACCATCAGCATACCAGCGTACAAATTTTTTGATCTGATATACGTAAAATGATTCCGCGCCGTATGGGGTCCGCGGCTTAAAAATTGTAATTTTTAATATTTTATAACGAGCCAAAAATTAATCATTTATATATTTCAACAGTACATTGCCTGCACATTATGATGGTACCATCAGCATACCAGCCTACAAACTTTTTGATTTAATATACGTAATATAATTGTGCGAAGTATGAAATCCGCGGCTTAAAAATTCTAATTTTCCATATTTTAAAACGAGCCAAAAATTAATTGTATATATATTTCAACAGTACATTGCCTGCACATTACGATGGTACCATCAGCATACCAGCGTACAAATTTTTTGATCTGATATACGTAAAGTGAGTCCGCGCCGTATGGGGTCCGCGGCTTAAAAATTGAATTTTTTAATATTTTATAACAAGCCAAAAATTAATCATTTATATATTTCAACAGTACATTGCCTGCACATTATGATGGTACCATCAGCATACCAGCATACAAACTTTTTGATTTGATATACGAAAAATAAATTCGCGCCGTATGGGGTCCGCGGCTTAGAAATTTTAGATTTCATTATTTTAAAACGCGCCGAAAATTATTTGTTTATATATTTTAACAGTAAATTACCTGCACATTATGATGGTACCATCAGCATACTAGCCTACAAACTATTTGTTATTATATAGATTTTCAGTACTGGCAGTGTATATCGGAACATGCCCTACATTGTAAAATCCTTAATATATGCAATGACGCTTTCTTATTTATATACCTGTATTGTTTAGAAATAGTATATTACAATTTTCTTCGTTCTTCAACTGGAATATAATAAATTTATGTAGGTGTATTTAACAATTATCTGAAATTACTCTCATTGTTTTAAACTCTCTTTTAATTGACACAATTTCTCAAAATCTTTATTTGTATGTATCATTTGGTAAAATTAATAATTTATTGCTATAATAGTATATGTACTTGATAAATCTTGTTTTTTGTTTATAAAAAAATAAAATAAAATATACTATCACTTATAACATTTTTGCCTACAGCTAATAATCAGTTGACATTATGAAATAGAGTTAAAAATAATTTTCGAAACTTTCGAGAAAAATTTTATTCGTTCGATTGATTGTTCAAGTGGATAATACACAAGTGTGTATGGGTATGTGTGTACTTATTTAAAAAATAATTTTAATTTTTTTGGATATTTAATTTTAACGTTTTATTTGTTTCTGATCTGTGTCTTTTGTCAGAGAATAAACCTCTATATATTTTATATATATATTTCTAATGTTCGTCATTTTAGAAAAATTCTGTCTTTTCTGCAAGATATTCTCGATAGTTTGTCATTGTTTTCCGAAGAATGGCGATTGAATACATCAACATACATGCTTTTGAATTTCAACCCAGATTTTAACCCGGGTTAAAAAGAACAAATGCACAACTTTAGCGCCAATGTCTTATAATTTATTCTTAATCAATATTTCGCGAACTGTGGCATCGTTTGGATAATGTTTTTCTAACATTTTGTTTGGCATATAATGAGTATTTTCATATTTATAGAAATATCTACCAATCTCTGAATTATTTATCCATTTCGAGGTGCATATCGATATAGCGTCTAAAATAAAAAATAATAAAAAATGAAATAAAGATATAATATAAAAGTACTATATAATACAAATAATATAAATAAAAATATCACAGAATATATCAATATTAAGTATGATCAAGCATTTAATAATACTCGTACATTGTGGGACATAACACAGTTTTTCATTATGAGTTAACAAAACGTAGTATGGTTGCACTTTCCAATCATCGATGTTATATTTCTTCACATATTCGTTTTTAACATCATTTAAAATACAATATGTTTTTTGATATCGAAAGCGTTCAATTTGGCATGTGTTGTGCCATCCAATTATGACATCGACAAGATTTTTATATATATTTTCTTGGTTAAATTTATGCTATATATTTTGATTTGTTATTATACAGTGTTTTATTACGACACACTAATATCTTATGATGCATGTATACTATCTACGTTTATATACATATCATACATATTATCTATTTTTTATACTAATTTTATAATATTAATATAAAATATTTCACGCACGTTAATGTTTCTCTTTTAATTAAAATATAAATTTTCGTATAAAATAATTACTTTCTGTGTTTTCGAGTTTGCTTTTGAATTACACAAAACACGAAATATCACCTTATTAACAGTTTTATTATTATTATCACATTTTGCAGTTATCGATAATATACAGCGAAAAAATTATTTTTATATTTTTTTTTATATAGAAATTTGAAGATTTTATAAATCTTTTAAACCAGAACCGATTTTCTATCATCTTATAGCTTTTAGCTATAAATTAAAAAATTTACGCGATTTTATTGAAAAAGGTTGAATAAGCCATGTTTGAAACAACGTAGTATTTACAAAATTGTTGCAATTTTTGAAAAGATTAGGTACAAATTAATTTAAAAATTTCTTAAATTTTATTCATAAATTTTTTAAATGCCAGGATATTATTTCATATTTAAATGCCAGGATATCATTCGCCAAGTTTTTGCAAAATTCCTTTTTATAACAATCAAATAAAATAATAAAAATGTCCACATAAAAACTTACCTCTGACCAAACTTTTTCTTCTGGAGATTGCAATCGTCGGTTATGCAACGAAATTTCTTACACGTGGAACTAAAATTTACGATGTCCTCGATGCCGATTCTCGTTTTCCAGGATTAAAAAAATTGTCTCGATAGGTAAATTCATTATCGTAGTCATTATTATTAAAAAAATATAGCATAATATAAAAAAAGAAACTTGCAGTTTTAATTCTTAACAAATCGGTTGATATTATATGCATTAATTCCTATAGCCTTAGTCGAGAATACGTGGCTTGCTGCACTATGGTTAGCCATAGACTGAGACAACTTTATCACACACATTTTCTTTCTCACACATTCTTACCAGTCTCTCCTTTTCTCCTTCGCACGTTTCACAACGTCCCAGTTGTCCATAACTTCTACTATTCATACCGATATGATTCGATTATAGAACATGTAATAAATGATAAAATCGAATAATTAAAATAAGAATGTACTTCGTGATTCACATTAAATTTTTAATAAATAATTAATCTATATGTTGAAATGCAATGTATAATTGTATGTGAAATGTTTCAGAATTACTTATTGTAAGAGACACATTTATTTCGTTCGAGGCTTCAATGTTTGGTTTATAGAAAATCTAAAAATTATTAAATGTACATGCGTTATTTGTTTATTTCAACATTTACTATTTTCAAAAGTGAAGTTTATTTTACTAGAATAAATATTTTAATATTTTAACATATTCTTACATTTTCTAGAGAAATTTTATGTTTAATCGCAATAATATTAATCAATTATTTTTCATAAATTTATGAGCGGTCGGTAGTACACCATTTATTGAATTGGTACATTTAATGGAAAAAATTAAAATATAATATAATATTTGACCTTTTAAGCTTAGGAGACAACTTTGCATTACCTATACAACAAGAACATAAAAATGATCGCGTTAATTATGTACTAGATGTTGTTAAGAATTTTGAATTGAAGTGTACGAGTATTCCTACAGATCTAATTGAAACAACTAGAATTAATGTCGCTAATACTCTCCAAAAATTCTTACGGGAAAATAAACATGTCAATTATTTAGACAGATATATCCTCAATGCGGCGTCTTTGTCTAAAAGATATTTATATGAAAATAAAGATATTCTTGTCACTAGAGCAGATAAAGGTCAGACTACGGTCATTATGGACAAAAAAGACTATTATGAAAAGATGGAATTAATATTGAATGATGTATCGACGTATAAAAAGTTAAAGAAAGACCCGATAAAACGAATAACGAACAAAATAAACTCACTAGTTAAATCTTGGCGCAATAATGGCTTGATTGATGATAGGACTTACAAACATTTAAATTGTACCAATGGCAATATGCCACGTAGTTACGGTCTCCCGAAGGTTCACAAAACTGGTATGCCATTGAGAATTATAGTATCGTCACTTGGTAGTCCGTTATACAATGTTTCTGGTTATCTTCACAAAATATTACATAACTCAATCAAAAAACCAAAATCATATGTCAAAGATGGTTGGTCTTTTGTCAAAAATATTAAGGATACTTCTATGAATGATAATGATATAATGATATCGTTAGATGTTAGTGCGTTATTTACAAACGTTCCCAAAGAATTAGTGTTAAATGCTATTAAAAAACGGTGGAACGATATTACTAAGAACACAGATTTCAGTTTAACTCAGTTCCTATACGCAATAGAATTAGTCTTAGATTCAACCAGTTTTATTTTCAATGGTCAGTTTTTTGAACAAATTTTCGGCACACCAATGGGTTTCCCCCTATCACCTATCCTCGCTGATATGGTAATGGATGATCTTGAGACACAATGTTTAGAGTCGTTAAGTTTCACGGTATCTATATATTATAGATATGTAGACGATATATTCGCCATTATACCGCGTAAAAAATTGAGTGAGATATTAGTGACTTTCAATAATTACCACCAACGCCTGAAGTTCACGTATGAAATTGAGGTTGATTCGTCCATTAATTTTCTAAATACAACGATCACTCGCGTGGATAATATACTTATTAATAATTGGTACAGGAAACCTACTTCGTCTGGAAGATATATTAACTTTTTCTCTAACCATCCTCTAAAATATAAGATCAATACTATTTATAATCTTGTAGATCATGCAATTTTATTATCACATGATAGATTCCACCGTAGTAATATTGATTTAGTGTACGATATTTTACTTAACAATTGTTTCCCTAAACACATTATTAAACGACACATACAAAAAAGAATTCATTTTTTAAAAAATCGCAATCACAATAACGATATAGATTTGAACCAAGGGAAATTCGATAGGACGTCCTTTATGTCACTCCCATATGTTAAAGATACGAGTCAAGATTTATGTCGAGTTTTACGTGGAGTTGGTTTGAACGTCGTTTATAAAATTAATAAAAAATTAAATATGTTAATAAAACGCGGCAAAGACAATTTACATAAAGATGACTGAACGAATGTGGTATACAAATTAGACTGTAAAGATTGTAATGCATCATATATTGGACAAACTAAAAGACATTTAAGGACTCGTACGAATGAACATTTTAAAAATATTAAATTACATGAAACAAATCACTCTGTTATAAGTAAACACAAAATAAAATATGGACATGAATTTGATTGGACTAAACTCAATATATTACATAATGAGAAACATGTGCGTAAAAGAGAAATTGCTGAAATGTTCTACATCAAAAAATTTAAGAATACAATTAATCTTCAAAAGGACACTGAGAGCTTAAATAATATTTATGATAAAATAATAAAGGTCGTGTAATAAGTTTTCTAATATTGTTAGTTATTGACAAGGTTTCTTACTGACTTAACGTTCTCGCCTTTAATATTGACAACATTTGTGAGCGAATCTTTTGAACATGCTTATCTATTATTCACATTTATAACGTATGTACTCTTTTTCTATGCAGATTACTATCTTTAAGCCGTTTAGATTTATAAGTTTAATTTTCAATTGTATTATTTTAGTGTACTTGAAAAGGACCACAACCATATGGTCGAAACGTCGTAACTTTTAATAAAGTAAAAAATTTGTGCTAGTTTGGTCGATTATTTCAATATTGATCCTTTGATAATATAATATAATATTAAATATAGCACACATGCTCACAACGAAAAATTCAGTCAACATCATGAAATAGAGGCAACAATAATTTTCGAAGCTTCAGAAAGATGTTTCATTCCTTCGATTGATCGATCAAGTGAATAATACATAAGTGTGTGTGTGTGTGTGTAAATATTTATAAATAATTATAATACCACAATACAATTTTTTTTAATAATACATCTTAACTAATACATCCCAAATACTTTAACACATTATCTGTCTCTTTGTCAGAGAATAAACCTCTCTCTACATATATTTGGTATGTGCATCAATTTAGGATTCCATTCCTCTGCAAAATACAATGGTTTGTCATTGCTTTTCGAGAGATGGGGGTCAAATAGATCAATGTTTCTGATTTTCCACCTGGATTTCAACATCGGATCTTCGTCAAAAAGGGCAGAGACGCACAACTTCTGCACCATTCAAAGTATTATAATTTATTTCTACTTAATATTTCGCGAACGACTGCAGCATCGTTTGGATAATGTTTCTCCAGCATTTGGTTTGGCACATAGTGAGAATCTTTAAATTTACAGAAATAAATTCCTATATCTGAATTATCGATCCATTCCGTGCATACCGAAGTTATAGCGCCTAAAAATATAAAAATAAAAAATAAAATAAAAATATGCTACGTAATACAAATAATATAAATAAAAATGTCACAGAATATATAAATATAAAGTATGATGAAGCACTTAATAACTCGTACATTGTGGGACATAACACAGGTCATTATCAATTAACAAAACGTAGTATGGTTGCGACTTCCAATCGATGTTATATTTCTTCACATATTCTTCTTCAATATCATTTGGAGTGCAATATGTTTCCTGATATCGAAAGCGTTCAATTTGGCATGTGTTGTGCCATCCAATTATGACACCAGCAATATCTTTATGTCCATTATCTTCAATTTTATGCTTATGTGTAACAATCAATCCAACTCCATATTTTAAACTAGGCGATCTTTGGCAAAATGTTTCATTAGCTGGAGTACATGTTGACTGAAAAGTTAGTATAGTTGACGTTTCTTCATATTATGTAATTTATATAATGTAATAATTTGAATTAAAAATGATTATAATTAGTAAGATATATAATTAAATGTATAATTATTGCATATTAATTTGTTACAAGTAAATAATAAAATGTTTTTAATTCATAATATTTACAATAAGTGAATTGTCTTACCACATCATAGGAATTCATTGATGATGATATATATTCTACTCTGTGATGTGGATAATTGGGACCAAATATGTCGCTATTAAAATATGATCGCACAATTTTCATTGCCGAATTCCTCCCTGCCAAATTAAAAAAAATTGTTATTAAACATTAAATCACTTATGAAATATATCAATTTATAATAATAAATGTGCATCTTCGTAAAAATCGAATCATAAAAATGGAATTACTGAAACAATTACTTGAGAATATGGAAACTATTGAATATTCTCTTCTATATAAAAACAAAACAAAACAAGTCATATAATAGCTTTGCATATAAGTCTGCAAATATCCAAATTTTTATATTTTAAATGTGTGCTTGAATCGACATTTGACGAAGGAAAAAACCAGATTGAAAAAGAACAATTTATTTAAACAACGCTGTGCACACTTTAGCAGATAATAATGTAGAGACTATAATGCACACATTTTAATAAACAATATAATGTATCTTATGCATGTATTTTGCTTGTTATTTTAAATAGATTCTACAGACAAACGTTATAAATAATGTAAAGTCTATATGATGATATATAATCGAACCCTCATTTAATATAATTAAAATTTCGTTTTAATCGCAGTTTGGTAGCATTGAGAATAATTTATTAACATTTTTATTGCAGCCCCTTTTTATAAGTTATGATACTCAAACTACATAATAAGAATTTTACTAACTGAAACTGAAGTAACAATTAATTTTACATTTAATTTCAATTTTTCGTTCTATATATTTCTGTTTGAGTTGGAAATAATCATTTGTGAACAGTTTGTGAACAGATTGTTAAAATCACCAAAATTGTACATAAATAATTACTTATCAAGTCTGAAAATAATTCAGTCGGATTAATGTTATCTAGTCGATATTCTTTTAATCCACAAATCTTTAAATTATCTTCTGTCCAATTAAACGTGAAACATTCTGCACTTTCTGTACATTTTCTGTATATATAATAAAAAATATGTTTATGTAATATTTATGTAATGTGAAATGTATATGTGTAATGTTCGTTAAATTTGTTAATCTAATTGGAATTAATTTTTTTTTTTTTAATGAAAGCAAAGAGAAAATTTATTATTTATTTTAATTGTTTAATATATATATAATATATATTTTCTTGTCAATATATTAAATAAAATTGCCCTTCTTCCTAAGAAATCAATTTTCAATCTAAAATCTTCTTTAATATTTCTCTTTAATATTTCTTAAAATCAGATTATTCTTTTTTTAGAACTATTTTTCTTTTTCATCTACAGTCCAAAAGTTTCTCATTTTAAATCTCCAAGTAAAATCCTGATTATACTATTTATAAAAAGTACAAAGTAATCTCTTAATTGCTATATTCAAATAAAATTTATGAAATCCTTTACAGGATTCATACAAATTAAAAATTTTAAATTAAAAGTAAGTGAAAGCTATCGACATGGATAAATAAAAAAATATTATAAAAATAAAATTTAAATTAAATTCACGTAGAATTATCTAAAAAATGAAAATTATTTTTCTATTTATATATTTCTAAAGTTTAGTGACAAAAAATAATTTATCTTTAATTATTTTTATTATTTATAATACGATGTAAAATTTATAATATTAATGATGTTTACAAATCCCACACATTTTTTTTTAAACTGTATATATTTGAATATTAGCATGGATTGATTTCTGCGTTTAAGACGACTACCAAAAAAAAATTAAGACAATCTCAATGCTAAAATTTTATATATATTACCTTGATAGCCAAACCAAACAAAGATCACAACGTAGTAAATGGGATGATTTTGAATAATTTTGTGTTATTACAAAATATAAACCCAATCTTTTTGCAACGCAGAAATATATTGCCATCCAAAACACGTGTCGAAAATATAATTTTATCTCTTTAGTCTGTCGAAGAACAATAAATGTATAAATATAATAAACATAATTATAACTTCAATATAATAAAGAATTATAAAGAATTATAAAGAAATATAATATTTATGTTAGTTTTAATAATTATAATTTATGATAGATATTAAAAAAAACATTATATATAAAAAAAATATCATACCAACGACTTGTAATACGATGTGGTAAATATTTAATTTGGTTCCATCCACGATTCACAGGAATCCAAACTTGCAATAATTTCATCCAGTACACGCTTAATCGACCTTGCGTTTCTTTCGTTCCAGAAATTCTTATCAATATAATTATATCTCCAAATTGAAAATTGTTCAGGTGATATCGATAATATTGGATGTTGAGGATATTCATCTTTCAAAAATTTTAATACTTTTTGCACGATTATGTCTATGAATTTATCTACAAGCACATCAGTAACATATTTATCGGAATGATACCGTTGTAACGTGACAATTAAGTAGATATACTATACCGGTTCTAACCCAGGTCCTCTGAGGGGGGTGCGGGGCGCGGGGGGTTCCCAGGGCGAGGGGTATGACGTCACGCGGGGTGGGGGTATCTCGGAGGCGCGGGGGCTGACGTCACGCGGGTGGAGGGGGATGTTTCGACAAAGGAGAGGGGGTCTAAGCATGTTCGGCAACTGATTATCTTTGTGATTTATGGCTACCCGAAGCCATAAAACTATGTTTTTCATTTTATGGACATTTTATCATTAGGAAAGGAATGAAGATTTTAGGGCCGACGCTGCGACGAACATGTCAAACGTTATTTATAGGGGTGCAAATGTAAAAGCGTTGATGTTCGGCAGCTTTGTACCCTCGCGGAAAATCGGTCGTAAACGAGAGCGAAACATCTTCCTTAATATTTTTTTAAGGAAGAATGCAACGTATCGGCGCCAACGTTCGGCAGTTTTGTACCCTAGCAGAAAATCGATCGTAAACGAGAGCGAAACATTTTCCTAAATATCTTTTAAGGAATAATTGCGATAATTTTGAGAGGGATGGGGGTTGAAGCTTATGAAGAGAGAGTCTGTCTCCACATCAAAAAGTCTCGAACAGTCGCCGAGCGAAGTGTCACCGAGCGAAGTGAATAAAGTGTTGTGAATCAATAATTTACGTGAATTCTAAAAGTACTACAATCATGTCTGAAACATATAGAACATTTACATTGGCTGTTTTAAAGAAAGAAGATGCATGGGGGTATAAAGTTGAACCATGGAATTTCCTTCCGCCAGTGAATTCGGTTGTGGAGTTTGTAAAAAATCGCGAAATTGGTCGACAAAATCCTCGAACTGCGATTCTGCATTATCATCTACGAAATCATGAATGCGTTGCACTAGGGGAGTGCGTTTGTAAAAAATGCTGTTTGCCGGACCGGAATCCACAAGCGTGTCCTGAGGAGAAGCGACGCTACCATGATAAAATGTATTGGAAGTATATGCGTACGTGGAATCTTTAGGTGTCCGATGATAGGAATTGTAAGTATCTCTTTAAATTTATAATAATTGAAAAAAATTTAAAGATTATTAATGTTTTTTTCTTCTGTGTTATAAAAGATTCCCACATTTATCCGGCTGCTGCCCGCCATCCATGTCAATCGGATTAAATCAAAGCATTCCAGCCTCATGGCCCCAGGACCACCACCGCCCACCGTCGCCTTACCACCCCACCGTCGTCGGCACAGCCGCCCGGCCGCCTCACCGCCTCGCATCCACAATCGTCGGCTCCACCATAGCCACCTCCACCACCGACAATTTTTATATATTATAATATTCATTTATATTTTCATCTTTATATTCTTATCTTTATATTCATTTATATATTTTTTAAAAATTTTATATCCATTTTATATTCACATTTATATATTCACATTTATATACATTTATATACATTTATATACATTTATATACATTTATATCCATTTATATTCTATTAAACACACACACACACACACAAATGTATAATACACATTTATTCATAATTAAAAATAATTAATATTAAATTAATATATTCATTTTAAAAATTCCTCTTCTTTTCCTTCACTGCGTCATCTCTCGCATGCGCCTCTCGCTATCTCTGTCTCTCGCGTTCACCTCGCGCTCTCTCTTTCTCTCCTAAGCGCTATCTCTATAGCAGTCCCTAACCTCGCGTCATCTCTCTCTCTCTCTCTCTCCCTCCTCTCTCCCTCTCTCTCTCCCTCTCTCTCCCTCTCTCTCTCCCTCTCTCTCCCTCTCTCTCTCCCTCTCTCTCTCCCTCTCTCTCTCCCTCTCTCTCTCCCTCTCTCTCTCCCTCTCTCTCTCCCTCTCTCTCTCCCTCTCTCTCTCCCTCTCTCTCTCCCTCTCTCTCTCCCTCTCTCTCTCCCTCTCTCTCTCCCTCTCTCTCTCTCCCTCCTCTCTCTCTCCCTCTCTCTCTCCCTCTCTCTCTCCCTCTCTCTCTCCCTCTCTCTCTCCCTCTCTCTCTCCCTCTCTCTCCCTCTCTCTCTCCCTCTCTCTCTCCCTCTCTCTCTCCCTCTCTCTCTCCCTCTCTCTCTCCCTCTCTCTCTCCCTCTCTCTCTCCCTCTCTCTCTCCCTCTCTCTCTCCCTCTCTCTCTCCCTCTCTCTCTCCCTCTCTCTCTCCCTCTCTCTCTCCCTCTCTCTCTCTCCTCTCTCTCTCCCTCTCTCTCTCCCTCTCTCTCTCCCTCTCTCTCAAGCAGTGGTATCAACGCAGAGTACTTCTCTCCCTCTCTCTCTCTCTCTCTCTCTCTCTCTCTCTCTCTCTCTCTCTCTCTCTCTCTCTCTCTCTCTCTCTCTCTCTCTCTCTCTCTCTCTCTCTCTCTCTCTCTCTCCTCGCTGCGCCTCACGCTCTCCTAAGCGCTACCTCTCTTTCATATACCTCGCCGCAACATCGCTCTCCTTACGTTCGCCTCACACCCTCTCTTTCTCTCGCGTTCACCTCGCGCTCTCTCTTTCTCTCCTAAGCGCTACCTCTCTCGCAGTCCCTAGCCTCTCGGTCCCTAGCCTCGCGATCCCTAGCCTCTCGGTCCCTGACGGTCCCCCTTCCCCGCATGACGTCATCCCCCGCAAGAACCATGCAACGAGCTACGTATGAGAACTGGGACTGCTTACGGGTGGGAGAAAGATGGAGAATGGAAATACATGCAAAGAAATTACATCATAATTTAGACTTAAAAACTCTTTATTCTTGTTTTAAATATTTTTTTTTTCTTACATATTATGGACTAAAAACTAAAACTGCCAGCTCGCAATCGATGAGCTGATGCTTGCTGAAGGCGTCGCTAGCGCGTATTACATTTGATACTTCTTTAGGATTCGTTACATTGGACGCGATATTTGAAAATTGCGTAAACTTGATATCGACTGTATTGGTAATTTTAACCAATCGGTCAAAAGTTACATCAATGCATGGATCGAGATTGAACATACGGTGTAACGTCGATTCGATCATCATCATGCATACATTTGAAGATTCAAGACTTATTAACTTGGCGTCGTTAATCGTACGAACTCGCACTGTTAACGGTCCAACGCTTATAAAACTGTAGGCATCTTTAGAATCGTTTCGAAGCAGATTCTGAATATTGTGACGTTGCTCGTAGAGTCCTTTCCACGCTTCGAGAGATAATATCAGTTCCTTTCCTCGATGATCTCCTATGGCGATTTCCACGTAACTCGGTGGATCCACTTTGATACCAATTTCGAGGAATTTAAATTCCGTAGCTGTCGTCTGCATATCGTCTACCTAGTATACGAACCGCACGAGGCTCCAACGAAATGCTGTAAAAATGAAATTAGTTTGAAAAATAATACAATTTGTAAAAATATAAAGACAAAATAGAAAAAGTTAAACTTACTTGTCGCATTTGTTCTCAAACGATGGAGTTTCATTACAATTCGGTATGTAATTATTCGCATATCTGCCGGAGCCGCTGCTTCTTTCAGCGTAGTACATATTTCCAGATTTTAAAAGTGAAACCACCAGCACGAACGGTTAACGCTACACTGATCGTATAAAGAAATTAATCGAGTGTTGTACATGACGCTTATTTTTAAAAGTAGTGGGGTAAATGTGGTGGGAGATTCTAGAATACTATTGGCGCTATGAAATTTAGGAGAAGGGGAAACGGCGCTCGGATAAAAAGAATTCTTAGAAACGATTCGTGAGGAAAGGATTGGGGAAGGGGAATAAGAGATAAAACACATTAATGTTTAAATATTTTATTTTTCCAAATCTTGCAATTCTTTCTGGCGTTGCGACCACCAGTTAAATATTTTGAATACATTTTGTAATGCGCAATTCTTAACATGTTTTCCACATCGCATAGTGTTTTTAACATCTAGATTATTTAGAGACTCGATATCGTCGTAATCAGCATCCAAGGTCTCAATAATGAAACCGTTTCCCGCATCATCCAATATATCGGCTAACCATTCTCGCTTTTCAAGTCCTTTTACATATACGAGAATAGATTCTTCTTCTTCTTCATGTGGTCCACCAACGATAGCTGTTGTAATCAAACGCTGAGCCATGCTGTATGGAACGTTTCCATCTTCCCATTGCAATCCATGATGATTTCGAGTCAACCATGAGGCTTGGTGTCTCTCCGATTATATGAGCACACCCCATGGTACAGGACATGCGAAAAAATAATGTGACAAAATAAATCCTCTTCTCAGGATTGCCGCTTCCTTTACAATGAATTGTTTATTGAGGATAAACCCCTGTAGATCCATAAACGTTGGTACGGACATGATGAGATCTCTCTCTCTTCGATGTATCAGTTAAAAAAGAAGAATGACAACCATCTCACTTCATAACACTTTGATTTATATTCTGCTATGCTTCCCCCTCTCTCTAAATTGTTGGTGTGTTTAGGTGATTTTGCGCACAACGTTGGTCAACGGGTTGTACTGGATCACGCGATCATGTATGATGAGACAGTACGCAGTGGTATTCATCGGCACATTCTCCTTACACTCGAATTCCAATCTCACATCCACGGTTGCGCTCTTGACCGATTCGTTTTGTCGAGAACAATCGATGATCACGAACGGACCGTTACGTAGAAACATTGAGACGGTGAGACTCGGCTCGAGATACTCGTATCCATAATAGTTTTTGCAGAAACGCGCATACGTATCGTACAGAATCGACCATCTGTTTTTATCGAAATCCAGATTCATATCGTCGTACGGATAACATTCCGAGTTCAGATAGAGTTTCACATTGGTCATCTTGCAATCGTCGAATCGACTCATATCCTCAGACATGATGTTTTTCCGACCTGTCTGCAGAGCGAAGATAACATATCGTGGCTTCTCCAGCTGAGTCGCTATCTTAATGGCCCATGAATGCTTGGTTGTACGCTGCAATAGCGGATACTCATACAGATCCCACGAGCGAAAACCCATGCTGAGGTAATGTCCGCTTTCCAGAGCGCGCAGCATCGACAGCTTCTTAATCTCGCTCAACAACACATGTGGCATTTGCCATTGTATCTTGAATATGTTGATCACAGGCTCCAGCGTCGAATCTCCAACCAGACAATTGTTGTCGTTGCGCGATCGTATTAAGATTAACTCATGACGAGCGTTAATCACCACTCGTCTGTAATCCTCGCAAAATCCCAATAACATGTAGAGCGGTACGCAAAAATTGAAGTTTCCATTTGCAGTAGTCGGATCAGACCAGCCGGCGTTTCTCATAATCACGCTTCTATCGGATGATATCGTTACATAGTTTTTGAGCAAACTTGTTATTCCCACGTTTCTGTTGCGATCAATCTCCACGCCATCGAGTTCGTATCGAATCTCATCGAACATGAATGCGACACAATTATTTCCCAGTATCACAGCAGATCCTTCGGCTGGTTTATTTATCTTTACTTCTCCTTCGATGTATAGGAAACTTTCATACGGCAACGTATACAGATCCTGTTGTTGTATGGGTATTCTTATCTCATCACTGTGTCCGAATGTTGTGTTAGCGAACGGGTTGTACGTGTGAGTCTCGATCTTGACGATGCGATCGTCGAAGATTGGCTCGTCTCCAATGTTGAGGATGTCGGTCATTGTTCAGATGTTTCGCACCGCGAATCCCAAAGATTGTGAAAACGCAACGTTTGATGCGTTCAGTTTCTTTTTCTTACTGCAACCGAATGATTGGATATTAGTGAATGTCGACGTTGTTGTTGTCGCTGGCTCCGTAAAGATTGTGTTATCTCTCGTGTCTTTCAATCCGTTCAACACGAGCATTTCATACACCACACACGTACGTTATCGCTGTCGTCGTCGTACGTGCAATCTAATGGTGATCTCTTCTCCTCGAAAATCGAGCAATCGTCTGTCCTGGTCGACAACGCGTAACGTTAAATCTGTAATGCTCCGCACGATGATCGGCAGGTAAATGATGTGCGCCGGTGTTTCCGATATCTTATATCCTGGTGGTATCCTCGGTGAAAATTCATGTATCGTATGAACGAGTTTGTCGTTGCTGTACGCGCCCGCGGTCACATTACATTCTACGCGGATAATGTTCACGTTGATAATATTAATCGGCATGTCCGACTTGTACCATTTTCGCGGCTGTAGTATACGGTTCGAGAATCCCAGTAGCGATCCAATGTTGTTAGGCTTGCTAAAATTCATTCTGTAGGCGCATTTGATCTCGCTCCTCATCGTATTATAATTAGCGCGGAGCACTATCGGATATTCTCCATCTTCAAAGTCACCGTCGTCATTCGTCCGAATATGCGTGGTGTCAGCGTGTTTTTTATCATCATCACGAACAGCGTGTCGCGGACGTTTTCGTGAAATTGCATGTTTCAAAAACTTATCTATCGCTTGCAGCTCGTACGATCCCTCGGGAATCGTAATTTCCGCGTCATCTTTGCCAAAGTAAAATTTATTATTCGAGGAATTCACGTTCGATATCGTATGATAAGTCTCAAAATCCGCTAGACCTAGCTCGTATTCATCGTCGCTCAAATCTACGGCGGGAAAGTAGTTTACCGCGAGAACATTACTCTTCTCGGTCAGTGTGAATGTCATAGATATGTTGACAAAACTGTTAAACGAATACTGACTTAAATAGCGCAATGTCAGTCTTTAAGTTCACATGCATCGACCGCTCGGAGAAACTGTAAGCACAATTGTCCACAGATGCTTTGATTGTAAGTTTGAACAGGTGTGTAATTGTATTGTATCTTTGTTACATTTAAATATCGCACCAATTCATTCGGCGGTCGAAGATTGCCGAAACTGTCAAAATATATAGCGCGATCCCCCCTCTTTGCATACGCTACCCAATGAGTACCCGATCCTTTAGCGTTATCCAAATTTACATGCCGCTCTCGTTTCGATATATACCACCGATCGGTAATGAATCACGCATGAAAACACCTCTAAAATACGGAATGTGCATACGTTTTGCCAGTTGTAGCAATTGTATGTTGGTAGTTACGCCCTGTGGCATTTTTAGCGTCTCTTTGACGTTTTTTTTTCCCCTTTTTTCTCGTTGAAACTCCTCGTCCGTGTTTGTATGGAGCGAGATACAATCCGTGACCTTCCATGGCGCGATTATGACGTAGCATCTCTTGCAACTGACGTTGTGCAGCTTTTCCGTCGTTCACCATCTTTGCTACACCAGCCGCTCCACCGACCAGAGATCCGAGCGCGCCCAACATTGGTAGAATCGGCAATACACCCCCACGTTTCGCTACCGGAAGTATTCGTTTCTTCGCCATCTTTTTCTTCGTCTTCGTCTTTGTCGTCTTCAGGCCCATACTGAACTTCGTCTTGGCTTTCATCGCTGCCCAGACAGCTGTGGCGGCGGCTCTCTCACCCAGAGTCGAATCTCTCGCAACGATGCGAGTTTGCGCTTCCTTGGCGAGTATCCTATCTGCCGCGTGTCTCTCGATGAGATCGTTGTTTCGAGAGTACGCTATATCGTGTTCACGGCACGCTGCGTCCAATGGGTTGATATCTCGATCGCCTCTGGCTAATCGCTTTTGTAGTCGCGTGCCCGGACCGCAAAACTGATAGCCGGGGATATGGAATTCGATCGGAAGTGCGTTTATCGCGAGATTTAACAGGCCTCTACCTATTTTCGTTGACATTCGCTGCAATCTTTTATCATCGGCGCTGGACCGTCAATGTGCGTTCGCTGCCACGGTCGATTGTAATGTTCGAAACAGCGGCGACAGGCCTGAACCTCCAAATCAGCCTTTATATGTTCCGGAAGCTTGTCCCACACGTAGTGGATGTGATTTTCACATTGCAGTAAAACTGCTTTTGGCACAAATTGCAGCTGTTCGGCGCTTAAACCGTGAATATCGGAAGCACTTGTTAGCAGAACAAACATTTTTTCGTTACTGAGCGATTCGTGGTTCCGCGCAGCTATAAATAGGCAAGCGTTCGATTCAATCGGGGAGTGGAAAAATGAGATTCGTGCGACAACCTTTCGCGATACGCGTGACGAATTACGACGCCAGATTACGATCGATGGGGGACAACGCGGAGATGCGTAGACACGGTACGATACTGCCGACTACTATACGCGCGATCGTTTGCGGCCCCTCGAATTGCGGTAAAACTAACGTGTTGATTAGTTTGATAGAAAGCCCGCACGGCGTCCGCTTTGAAAACGTGTACGTGTACTCAAAGTCGCTGCAACAGCCAAAATATCGGTATCTGGAGAATTTGTTAACGTCGATCGATGAAATCGGCTATTTTACATTCTCCAATAACAGTGACGTCATTCCACCGAGCGAAGCATGTCCAAACTCGATTTTCGTTTTCGATGACGTGGCGTGCGACAAACAAAATACGATAAGAGAGTACTTTTCAATGGGACGCCACTCGAACGTCGACTGCTTCTATCTCTGTCAAACATACGCAAGAATACCGAAACATCTTATACGCGACAACGCAAACCTGCTAATCTTGTTTAAACAGGATGGTACCAACTTGAAACATGTGTACAACGATCACGTGAATACCGACATGTCATACGAGGATTTTAGTGAATTATGTCGTACATGTTGGCAGCAAGAGTATGGATTCCTAGTAATAGACAAGGATAGCTCGCTTACGAACGGCCGATACAGAAACGGATTTAACGTGTTCGCGATACCGCAAAACAATTAGTCGTTGCCGATGTTCTGTCGAGAGAGGTGAACACGAGCGTTCGACACTCTGTCAACATGGCTGAGAGCGATAATATTCGCGAGCGTGAAAAGATAGCGAAGGAGATTGCGAAAACGAGTGAATCAATCCGCAAGAAACATCGCGCTTTGAAGACCGGTAAGATCGATGACGATTTCGCGGTCAAGACCCATTTTAGACCTATTATTGAGCCGCTACAAAAGATTGTCGACAACTCGATCGCGGTGGAAAACGAGTCGGAAAGTACCGCAAAGATTAAAATCTTACCCATCAAGCGGTACAAGGAGGAAAAGGAGGAGGAGGAGGAGGAAGAGGAGAAGGATGATGCGACATCGAAAAAGAGGAAACGGTCAAACCCGAATCGCTCATCGACACCGCGTACATCGGATGCTTTACTGGATGAATCGATGGTAACCTCTACATCGTTCGCGACAACGAGAATCGTACAACCTATACCCGAAACACTCGCAAACGAAAATGTTTTCGAAACCTCGGGCAGCACGCTCGAAACATCGTTTGTTCGAAACACATTACAAACGCTGGAAGGTCAAGAAATGTTGCGAAAGCACTTGGGACCACTGGGACAAGAGTACATGAACACTCTCCTCGGTGGCGACAAAGAAAGGAAAATCGATCACGTGTACGGTATCTATTTCGACAAGGATGAAATGCGTCTCGGTAACAAACGATTCGACATTGACAAATATGACTCTATAATTATAGACAAAGTGAGGTACATTGGTACACCAGGATTATACGAGTTGATTTTCAAGAGAATTCCCGATGATGACATTTACACGGAGGATGATATGCATAAATACAAGAGCATATTATAGGCGACGAACGCGCATAAACGCAATTATGACACACAAGACCAATTACGAACCAACAGGGGATACAAGTACAAACATATAATCGCACCATTGATATCGATTGAAAAGAAAAAATCTGGAAAGGGAGTATTCATGCCTCACGCGATGGCGCTAACCGACAATAAGATCGATTACACACTGGGATGACCCCAACGAGCTAGTGGATCGGGTACGATTGCTGGACGCTTCGCGCCGAGCTGGCCACAACGCTCGCGACAATGAGATCCTGTCGATCATCGAGGAACTTCGCGAAGCAGGCATTATTATAAATTGAATGATGTCTCGACAAATCTAAACAGTCGATCAGCGTCACTCGTATCGGGAAAAAAAAAAATGCCTATCAACAAATTTGGATTATTCGAACCAAGAAATGATGCAACCGGCACAAGCGGTTCTTGGGATAGATTGGTGAAAAGTTATGTGCACGAAAACGCTCTGTGTCGCGTCGTTACGGACTATGACGCAAGGTCGCGGAAGATTCGTCGTGTAGCGCAACCTGAGGCTGACACCGATGCCGTCAACAAACTGTATGTGGAATCCTGCGTTAAAAGATTGATGAATCAACAGAAAGAATCAGATGAGAACCTGACTTCGTTCGAGAAGGATGTGCGGGCAATACAGATTGTGATAAACGAACTTCAACGCGCGGCTAACGCTAACTCAGAAACGGCTATCAACCTGAATGAGCAGTAGTGAACGGGTTAGGAGCGGCTATCGAACGGTTATCAAACATTTACGAAGGGTTATCGAACGGCTACGAACAATTATCGAACAGCTATGAAGGATTATCGAACTGCTATCTAACTACAATGAGTGGTAGTGGTAGTGAACGGCCTAGCAACAGCTGCGAACGAGGCTATGAACGGCCTAGCAACAGCGAACGAGGCTACCAACAACTCAAGCAGGGCTGCGAACGAGGCTACGAACAAGTCTTTAAAGGCTACATGCACGGCTACAAACAACTCAAGCAGGGCTGCGAACGGGTCAGTAACGGCTGCGAACGGGTCAGGAAAGGCTACGAACGGGTTAAAAACGACAGTGAACAAGGCAGCGAACGAATCAAGAACGATTTTCGAATGGGTCAAGAACGGAAGTAAACAACGCAAAAACGGCTCAAGAACGGCTACGAACGGGTCAGGAACGGCTCAAGAACGGGTCAGGAACGGCTCTGGAACGGGTCAGGAACGTGTCAGGAACGGCTACGAACGGCTCAAGAACGGGTCAAGAACGGCTACGAACGGATCAAGAACGGCTACGAACGGGTCAGGAACGGCTACGAACGGCTCAAGAACGGGTCAAGAACGGCTACGAACGGGTCAGGAACGGCTCAAGAACGGCTATTGAAGAACGACAAACGAAAATGAATCATAAAACGAGCGACAAACGGCGATCGAGAAAAACCGACGAAGCGAAGAAACGACATAGTTTGGAGAAACGGCAGTTGGTGAACGAACTGCACGCGCCGGCAAGGAAAAATTTTCCCCGAAGACACGTCATAGTGCGGGGATACGATGACCTGTGGCAATCTGACATCGTTGAGATGCATCCGTATTCTCGTTTCAACAAAGTTTATCACTACATACTCACCGTCATCGATGTGTTGAGCAAGTACGCGTGGGCCATACCACTCAAGAGTAAAGGTGGAAGCGAGACGGCTGACGCTATCGCCGAGATAATTCGAGATAGCAAGAGATGCCCGAGAAACATGCAAACCGATAACGGAAAGGAATTTTACAACGCCGACGTGCAACGGCTTATGCGGAAACATAACATCAATCACTATTCTACATATTCAGTAATGAAGGCATCGGTCGTCGAGCGATTCAATCGCACGCTGAAGAACGACATGTGGAAGATGTTTACGCTGAACGGAACTTACAAGTGGATCGACGCGTTGTCGGAACTCGTATCGGATTACAACGCGCGCAAGCATCGAACGATCGGCATGCGACCCGTCGACGTCACCCCCGCGATCGCTGATAAACTTTTAAAAACGGTATGTAGTAACATAAAGATTGCCGCTCCGGCAAAGTTCAAAGTAGGTGACCCGGTACGCATTAGCAAGTACAAGAAACTTTTTGAGAAGGGTTACACACCAAATTGGACAACTGAAGTGTTTAAAATTGTTAAAGTGCAGCGTACTAATCCCGTAACCTATCTACTCGAGGACTACCGCAAAACATCTGTCGCTGGAGCGTTTTACGAGCACGAGTTGCATAGCGCGAATTATCCGGACGTATATCTCGTGGAGAAAGTACTGCGCTGGAGGGGTGACGAGGTTTACGTAAAATGGCTGGGATTTGACAATTCGCACAACTCTTGGATACATAAGGATAATACAATTTAATTCATACAAACTGTTTATTAATTCCTCAATATTAGAAATATATAATGTTTACAACATATAAAAGTATTTGAAATATTACAATATACATGAAATATGTGAAATACAAAATCTTTATTAATACATCCTTTCCGTTCCAATATATGAAATACATACAGATATGTTACATAAAATTATATCGCACATACATTATATTACATTATATTTTATAAGGGTATCTGGTAAGGTCCCCATGGTAATGTGTCGGTCGAATCAGGTATGATATACCGCTTATCGTCGTACGGACTTAGAGCAATTTTTGTCTCGCAGATGGTATACACTTCATGCAATTTCGATCTTATACAAGACTGACTACGTGTCATTTCAATATCATCATTCAAACACCGCGTATAATCGTCAAACGTTATCGTTCTCGCGACGACGTTACTCTTGACACCTTTTACTTTTTTGGTATCTTTCTTGCCATCCACTCGCAAGGCATACATTTTTGCTCTAAGCCCTACAAATTCAATCATAATCGCGCCGTTATTTTCATCCTTCATAAGACCCGGTATCTTTTTATTCACGAGCGGTATACCATACGCATTGTCAATTGGATAATCGCTCGTATCAAATTTGCTTATGTCACGCTTCATATTCTCATATACGTCTTCGCATTTAATATGATATATTAGGCTGTCTGTATCAGTGTACATTACCCGGCATCTGTCACGATAGAGCGGTGACATGTACTCATGATGAAATTCATACAAACACGTTTTAGAGATGTCGAGTATGCACATACCGACAAGATTGGTTTGTACAATTTTACCTCGAGTTTGCGTAATTCTACATCAATTAAATTTTCCGAAAAGACGCTCCTGCTATGGAAATTTGGTTTCGCGATCATCGCCTCCGCACCGTATCGTCCGTCCCACTTTGTCAATAATTTTACATCCACATGATTTCGAACGTTTTCCATAGTTTTACCGAATACCGCGTTGTTCATCAGTTTATACAAATTTTTCTCAAAATCATTTTTCGCTTGTGTTCTAAATTTTGTATTTAGTTCGATGTAATCGCGGAGCCATGTGGATTGAGTGAATTGTAATACGCGATGTATTTTTGTAACGCGAAGGCCGTATCGCATACATTGCTGCAGGTTGCGGTAGTGTATGACATAACGCTTCTTCATATAGCGTTACGAGAAGCTTATCTTCCCGTTTGCCGGGCGGCTTGTCGCGCAAAACGGTAGGTCAGTGTGCATGTCGTGAAGATGTTGCGGATATTCTAAATCTACTTCGAGGATATAGCCTATAGGCGAATCGAGCGTGATAGATGATATGTCAAAATTAGATACATCGTCGACCCATCGAAAATCGGCATATGGTAACGGTTGAAACATTGCCCATCCGTATAAATTATTTACATCGAAATACATAAGGTACGACGATGGTTTCGACGGATCATACGATTGCATGTACTTGTTATTAGCATGGGCGTATCTGTTGGAACATTGACTTAGACCGCTGCGTATACCCCGTTCGATAAACATAACCATGTCGATATTGGTAAGCAATTCAAACGTAATATTTGTATGTTTTAACATGGCGTCCCATGTATATCCGGGAAGAGTATAATAATATGCAGGGTCGAGTCTATAACTCGCGATGCAAGTGTCGCAAAAATTTTCAAAAATATCTGCTAATAACAAGACATCAGTTTTTAAGTACAGATCGCTATATTCGCCTAGAGTTCGAAGGGAGAATCGATTCCATACGTTTTCGGCGTGCGCGTAATCGCTCTTGGATAGTGTCACCGGTCAAGGAACTATAAAACGATTCGCGCGGCGGTAAACGCGTGTCCTGCAGCTTGTCCACGCAGTCAATGTACTCGTATGGAAAGACACCTTTTCGCGTCAATAATTCGAAATTGTGAGCGGATAATGCGGAAAAATTGAAACGTAAAATTTTGAGTTTCTCTTTATTCAAAAAAGATGCTAATTTGTCAAGACTTGCAGCGAGAAATTTGTATGAATCGATGAATCGTAATTTCACGAAAGTTTTCCGATCTTTGTCCTCGGTACTATTGACAGTCTTTGTAAATGAAATGTATTTTTCTTTTGTTATTGGAAGCACATCTACGCGTCCTTCGTATGCGGTAGCTATTTCTTTTATGATAAAATGTGCGTCGTAACCGGATAGATTGTGGAAAACTACAGGAATGACATAAGAGTCTTTGTAATTTAGATTATAGTTTGAGTGTGCGGGACCCCTGTATCGCCCGGTCAAATGACAATGATCGCGTACGCGTGTATCATCCAGCGCAAACGGTTTTTCGCAAATGTGACATTGCATGGCGCTATGAAATTTTTCACACTCGTCTGATGTTAAATTTATCATGGGGACATTATCGGACAAAATACCCTTTATGCGATGCGCTAATTCCTCGAGTTTGTTGGCGAACCACGCGACACAATCGGCACCGCGATAAGATCTGTATGCGGATAATGTTTCATCGTACGAGCATTGCACATAGTATCCAACGCTAAATACCTCGTGATGTTGATCGTATGACACGTGTTTCGATGTCTTCCTCAGTACACATTCCAAGTCGGCGTATACTACAAACGGAAGCCGCTCCTTTCTGTTGTAGTTGCCGAAGTCGAGCCATTTATCCTTATCGCTTGGTAACCGGATAGCGCAGTCGTTCATTTCTCCACAGTCTACCGTATGTGCCTGCAACTTGTCCTCTGATCCGAAATAATGCAAGCATCTGTGAAAGAAAAAAATTACAATTTTATTTACAATTATTTTTATATAATTTACAATAAATATACACACCGATCGCAGATATATTTCTTGTGACCATTTTTGCTCAATTGCGTGTTCACGAGGCGAGACAGATTCTTGATATACGTGAAATGTCCAACGTTGTCGTCCTCCTCCTCCACATACAGCAAATTCACATGTTTTTCTCTTTTCTGATCGGCGAATCGTATCGGAAGAATTGATAGTTCCTTCTTCCTCTCAATACCGTACACGTTGATTGAGATATCGTTTATATGTTCAAACTTTTTTATTTGATTCAACGTCATCGGAAACTCAATGTTTTGTAAATTTAGCACTGTCGTATAGTGCGGATATGAAGATTCCCGTTCCATATGTCTTTCAGCGGGGTACAGAGCGGCCACCACTGACTACGCGAAACACGCATTGTCTCTGGATTGCACATTAATTACCGCTCTCTTCGTCATAATTTCTCGCGGTAATTTAATATGGCATCCCGCGCGCATTGAATTAGACTTGTTTATATTTATAGTCAAGTTAATTATTTGTGATAACGCCCATCCGCTATCACGTTCCTGAAACTCTTCGAGAGACGTCAATGTGGTTTCGATGACGTGCCGCTCATACCACTCGCGTAAATCGGACGTGCTAAAGAGTTCATAATTTCTTGTGTTAATACTTTTGTTGGCGCGCTTATCACCGGACACAAATTCGCCATTAAACACAGTATTTACTTTTACACAGTTGTGTATTTTTATAACGTCTTGCACTTGCTCGAGTACTACACTACTAGCATCTTCCAAAAATTGTCGTGGTTCGATATAGTCTGCGTTAATAACCGCACCGGTCAGTATACGATTTTCAAACGCGGTATCGATTTCTCGCCAAACGAGACTTCCCGCGTTATTGTCGCCACTGTAATTACCACCACTGGGTATAAACTGTCTCTGCAATCGAGTTTTTGCACCCTCGAGTCGCGCGATTCTAGCAACCAAAGATTGTCTATTTCCGATCGAGAGTCGCGGACGCTTGGCACGGCTGTTTTCTTCGAGCAATTTGATAAATTCCTCGCAGCGCAGCACCCATGCAAAATATTCACCCAAGGTGGTGACTTGGCGGGACCGCTCCAACAGGTCGCATTCGTTCTGCTCGATGTTTTCCATTATTTCTTTTATTCACTATTATACCACTAACACTTCTAATCACAAGAAAGTAACCACTAAACTTTTTTCACCGCTGCATCTATGCGCTTTCAAATCGTACTATGATTTGACGCGCTCTCATCCTCCTTATATATATATATATATTTCACCTAATTCTATCTCCTTTTCTAACATTTGGCGTATCTCAAAAGATAGTTTCCCGAGATATTGGTTTTATGGATAGAGGAATAAGGACACAAGCTGCCGAACGTTGGCGCCGATACGTTGCATTCTTCCTTAAAAAATATTAAGAAAAATGTTTCGCTCTCGTTTTTATGGGAGATTTTCCGCGAGGGTACAAAGCTGCCGAACGTCAACGCTTTTACATTTGCACCTATAAATAACGTTTGACATGTTCGTCGCAGCGTCGGCCCTAAAATCTTCATTCCTTTCCATAATATCCTAATGATTTTATGGACATTTAATGGACATTTTGTCCATAAAATGAAAAAAAAAAAAACAGTTTTATGGATTCTAGAACGCTCCGTTGACGAGCAGCCGGACATCGGCGCTTCCGTAATAAAATTATACTAACGAGGGTACAAAATTGTCAATCATCGACGCTTGTTCTATACCTTTTTGGGGAAAATGTCTAAGAACCCTCATAAAAAATGTCGTAAAGATACCATCTACATATATTGCACTCAGAAAACTCCCCCTCCTTTGTCGAAACATCCCCCTCCACCCGCGTGACGTCAGCCCCCGCGCCACGAGATACCCCCGCCCCGCGTGACGTCATACCCCTCGCCCCGGAGAACCCCCCGCGCCCCGCACCCCCCTCAGAGGACCCGGGTTAGAATTGGCATAGTATTCCTACTCAATTATATCTTCAAAACGCTGTTCTTATTCGGGTTGTTCGTTTAATATGTCCCATGCTGTTTTAAAAATACGACGATGCAGATATTTAAAAATTTTTATGCAGTAGAACCTTTCTGTTAAATCGGATTTGCTAAAAATGTACATATTAATTGTTTATTGTGAAATTAATACATTGATCAATTAAAAATACTAATAGCTTTCTAATGATATTTTAAAACACATTTTAAACACAACTAGTAATTTAGTCATACCGTGGGTCTTGTTTAAATATGATTCTAGAAAGTTCATCAAATAACACAAATAAATTTAAAGGGTGTTTTTTTTCTTGCAGATGACAAAAACCTTCAAAATCATATTCGAAATACATTTCTTTGTCAGCGTAATAATACATCTCAGACATATGAGACACGTAATTCCACAATTCTTCTGTACATTTAATACTCTCTTTTAAATCTTCACAATTAGCGTAACAAAATTCCACACCCATCTTGTCTGCAAGAATGCCTTCGCAGAAGGCCATCTAAAATTTAAAACTCAAAATACTTTAAATAATTTTCGAAAGTTCTAAAATGTTAATATATAGTCTGTAATAAATGTAAAACATTTTGCGCAAAACACTATTTTATACAACTATGTTTAGTTACAACAAACTGATATTTTATGTGTTCAATAGTAATGTAATATTTATTAATTATATATAATGTAATGGATCGAAGATGGCCGTCGGAGTAGTAACAGGTGACGGTCGGTGCTCCAAGTTTATGTGAGAAGTGGAGGCGGAATAGAGTGAGTGAGGTGGAAAAAAGGAGAGGAGGAGACGGCATAGGAGCAGAGGAGTAAGTGGCCGCGAAGGGAAAGAAGGGGATGGAACTGGCGGAAAGAAAATTGGAGTGTGGAAAAGAAGGAAGGATAAGCACGGGATGAGGAAGGATGACATGGCGGAAAAGGAGAAGCGTCAGTAAAAGGAGGATAAGGTAGAGAGCGGCAGTACGGAGAAAGGGCGATCTCAGAGAGGGCGCTGGTATTAACGGGGAGAGACACGTGCAGGATCGAGGGCGCTGTGGTAACGGCAGAGAAAGCGAAAACAGGTGGTACGGGAAGGTGTACACACGGGAGTAGAAGTGGAGAAAGGTACGCAGAAGAGAGAGTGTGGTGCGGTTCTGTGGCAGCTTTACTGAGTCGGGTTGGATAGAGAGAGAAACGGAAGTTGGAGTGGATGAAAGAGGGTGTGAGAGAGATAAAGGAGATGAGGATGATAATGGAAAAGATGCTGATGGTGATGGAGAGGAAGACGGAGAGGGAGAGGAGAAAGGTACGCAGAAGAGAGAGTGTGGTGCAGTTTTGTGGCAGCGTTACTGAGTCGGGTTGGATACAGAGAAAAACGCAAGATGGAATGGATGAAAGAGGGAGTGAGAGAGATAAAGGAGATGAGGTTGATAATGGAAAAGATGCTGATGGTGATGGAGAGGAAGACGGAGAGGGAGAATGTGGAGGAGGAAAGGAGAAGAAGAGTGAGAAAAGGTTAGAGAGAATAGAGACGATGGAGAGGTTACGGAGGAAGTGCATGGAAGAAGGTGAGCGAATGGAAGAGGAAAGGAAAAAGAGAGGAAGGAGTGTAAAAAGAAGGAGGCGGAGAGCGGAGAGGACAGGAGGTGGAGTGAAGTGGTAAAAGGAGAGCGGATAAAAGAGGAGAGCGGTAGAAAAGGATGGAAGGAAGGAGGGTGAGAGAAGAAGAGGACAGAGGAAGAGTTGGAAGAGAGTGGACGGAAGATGACAGGGATGAAGCAGTGCAGCGGAGGGAAGAGGTGGAGGATGGAGAGAGGAGAGAGAGCAAAAGGCAGAGTGGAAGAGAAGTGTCGGAGGAAGGGGGGAGCGGTGGAAGAAAGAAGAAAGGAGGCGCAGACGGGAAGAAGAGAGAAAAGAAGAGAGAAGAGGACGAGGAGGATGGAGTAGAGAGGACATCGGGCGAAAGTGTGACAGAAGGGGAAAGTAGGGAGGAGGAAAGAGTCAGGTAACGGTCGGTGCTTTGAGTTTATGTGAGAAGTGGAGGCGGGATAGAGTGAGTGAGGTGGAAAAAAGGAGAGGAGGAGACGGCTCGGGAGCAGAGGAGTAAGTGGCCGCGAAAGGAAAGAAGGGGATGGAACGGTGGAGGCACGCGTTGCACTGGCGGATGGAAAATTGGAGTGTGGAAAAGAAGGAAGGATAAGCACGGGATGAGGAAGGATGACGTGGAGGAAAAGGAGAAGCGTCGATAAAAGGAGGATAAGGTAGAGAGCGACAGTACGGAGAAAGGGAGATGTCAGAGAGGGCGCTGGAATTAGCGGGGAGAGACACGTGCAGGATCAAGGGAGCTATGGTAGCGGCAGAGAAAGCTGAAACAGGTGGTACGGAAAGGTGCACACACGGGTGTAGAAATAGAGAAAGGTACGCAGAAGAGAGAGTGTGGTGCAGATCTATGGCAGCTATACTGAGTTGGGTTGGATAGAGAGAAAAACGGAAGATGGAGTGGATGAAAGAGGGAGTGAGAGAGATAAAGGAGATGAGGACGATAATGGAAAAGATGCTGATGGTGATGGTGAGGAAGACGGAGAGGGAGAATGTGGAGGAGGAAAGGAGAAGAAGAGTGGAGAAAAGGTTAGAGAGAATAGTGACGATGGAGAGGTTACGGAGGAAGAGCATGGAAGGAGACGAGCGAATGGAAGAGGAAAGGAAAAAAAAAAGAGAGGAAGGAGTGTAAAAAGAAGGAGGCGGAGAGCGGAGAGGACAGGAGGTGGAGTGATGTGGTAAAAGGAGAGCGGATAAAAGAGGAGAGCGGTAGAAAAGGATGGAAGGGAGGAGGGTGAGAGAAGAAGAGGACAGAGGAAGAGTTGGAAGAGAGCGGACGGAAGATGACAGGGATGAAGCAGTGCAGCGGAGGGAAGAGGTGGCGGAAGGAGAGAGGAGAGAGAGCAAAAGACAGAGTGGAAGAGAAGCGACGGAGAAAGGGGGGAGCGGTGGAAGAGAGAAGAAAGGAGGCGCAGACGGGAAGAAGGGAGAAAAGAAGAGAGAAGAGGACGAGGAGGAAGGAGGAGAGAGAACATCGGGCGAAAGTGAGACAGAAGAGGAAAGTAGGGAGGAGGAAAGAGTAAGGGGAGGGAAAGGGAGAGAAGTAAGTGTAGAAAGAGGGGCGAAGGGGGATGCGGAGGGAAGCGGTTAAGGGTATGGAATAGGAAGATAGAAAGAGACGGGGAGGAATGGATGAGGATTTGACGTTGGAGGAAAGGAGAATAAGGTGGAAAATGTTAGAATGGGCGAGAGAGGAGGAAAGGAAAGGGAAGGCGGTAAGGGTATGGAATAGGAAGATAGAAATAGACGGGGAGGAATGGGGGTGGGATGACGAGGGGGAAGGGTAGGTCAAAAGATAAAGGTAGGGAGCTGGTAGGGAGAGAGGCAGAGGAAGATGGAGGGGTAGATCTAGGTAGAAGGGGGGAGTGAGGATAAAGAGTAAGTGGAACAGATGAGGAAGAGAGATGGGGAAAGGGTGAGGGAGGTTAAGTTAGATTATTGTGAGGTCTCCAAATGGCCAGGTTAGAGGGATAAGAAAATTGTGTAAAAGGGGCATGGGAGAGAGGAAAGGAGGATGGTAGATCTAGGTAGAAGGGGGGAGTGAGGATAAAGAGTAAGTGGAACAGATGAGAAAGAGAGATGGGGAAAGGGTGAGGGAGGTTAGGTTAGATTTTTGTGAGGTCTCCAAATGGCCAGGTTAGAGGGATGAGAAAATTGTGTAAATGGGCGAGGGAGAGAGGAAAGGAGGATGGGAGAAGGAAGAGGAAACAGAGGTCATGGAGACAGGAAGGAAGGAAGGAAGGATGGCACGAAAGGAGAAGAGAGAAAAGGAGGAAAATCTGACGTATATTGTATTATATTATATGTATTATGGAAGTTTGTAAATAGTGAACGAGGATAGATGGGTGGCTATGAGGGGTTTGGCGGTCCCCTGAAAACGCCCCGCAATCCTTTAGGGGCAGCGGAATAAATATCTATCTAATATCTATCTATCTATATAATGTAATGTTATAATTTACTACACCGCGACAAAATATGTAGTTTATATTACACACATTATTATGTATAACGTTTTTTTGTATAACGTTTGCCTAATTTTACCAGTAGGTAGTAATATAAAATATTAATAATTTTTTAGATTTTTATAACATTAAACGATCTAACGAAAAAATCCAGCATCAATCTTCGATTACATAAAAGTTCCGTATAAAATTTCAACACGCTGAATAATTATTAACGAAATTGTTTTTTGTTTATTATGTATGACGTATATATATTATCTATTTTTTCAATTGATAATAATATAAAATATTTTACGCGAGTTGATTTTTCTCTTTCAATTAAAATATAAACTCTTTAGTATAAAATAATTATATTCTGAGTTTTCGAGTTTGCTTTTGTGAATTATCCTAACATGAAAAATTACCTCATTAACAGTTATATTATTATTTTTACATCTAGTTATCGATATAACAAAAATATTATTTTCATATTTTTTATAGAATTTTTGTAGTTTTCATAAATCTTATTCGGGACAGATATTCGATCTTACAACTTTTAGCTATAAATTTTTTACACAATTTTAATGAGAAAGACTAAAAAAATCGTGTTTTAAAACGACACGATATCTGCAAAAATTTTTCTAATTTTTGAAAAACTAGATATAAATAAATTTTAAAATTTCCTAAATTGCATTCATATTTTGATCTCTTTTAAATGCCAGAATATAATTTCAAATGTTTCAAAAAACATTTTCTTATTTTTGGCCAGGTCTTTGTTAAGTTCTTTTTTATACAATATGCCGATTAAGTAAAATAACAAAAAAATGAAATACTTACTTCCGAGCATACGTTTTCTTCCAGAAATTATTATCGATTAAGCACTGAAATCTCGTGCACGTGTTACTAAAATTTTCAACGTCCTTTAAGCTAATATTCTCCTTTTCCAGAATTGTGAAAATAATCTCATTAGGCAAATCCTCTATCGTAACCATTATTTATGCGAAAAAATATATATGACACAATATAAAAACAATTTGCAGTTTTAGTGGTTCTTAACGAGTCGGTTGATGTTGTTCACACTAACTCCGTTTTGTAGAGAGCACGAGATTTTCTGCATCATGGATAATAAACAGTCTTAGACTAAGAATGACCAAATGCTTCGATAAAAAAAAATAAGAAAAATAATATATTTTTATTCTCTCTCACTGGAACTTCTACAACGACTTATCTTGGACTCGATTCTGGTTAATAAGATTTTGGATGCGCTTACCTTTTTCGTTAAAAACAAGCAAAGAAATTCAACTTTTCCTGTGTAATCATGCAGGTTCCGTCGAGTTTGCACCGAATTATCTATGTCTTAAAGTAACGACACTTTGTGCCTGTAGCGAATTCTATGTTATTTATATTAAAACACTGCAATTAATTCTTTTTCGTTGATAATTTTTTAGAATTATTTTTATTTCTACAAAAAAAAAACAATAATCGTAATGTGCTAAACAAATAATCAGAAATTAAATTATTCAAATAAGCTGTATTTCTTTTAAAATTATAAAAAATATATTTATATATTTCTATCAAAACTGATAAAGTTTTATATTTTTAAATAAGAATAAATAACTTCTTTTGTAGTCTGTAATGTTACTTATATAACGTTATTTATATAATATTATTATATAAAAAGTAATGTTGCGATGCATATATATTTATTACAAGATTTTATTGTTATTAATAATTAACATTATTTTTCGCTTTGTATTCTTCAATTTAATACAATTGTTTTAAAAATAAGCAATTATGGCAGCAATTATAATCAATTTTGATTTATCTTTCGATTTTTTAATCAAATAATTAATAATTCGAAAAAAGTATAGTATAACAGCGTTATGTAAATATCTTTACCAAATAATAATATAGTATATTAATATAATAACAATTGACTAATGAAGACGTTTTAAAGTTAAGAAACAAGAGTCAACTCTTAAACGTATTTAAAGAATTATGATAATTTTAGATATAAATTTAAAGTTCTTTATATGAAGAAAGAAAAACAACTGTGACTTGAAAAGTGATTGAAACGTTGTCTACGAAATTATTGAATTACTTTATATTCACAAGCCATCTGTGGCATCAAAAACATCTTTTATAAGATATATGATACTAGATACAGTTAATAACGTTTTATACTTAATCATTTCGCGATTTCCTACCTCGAACTCCGTGAGTTACTGCTTCTAGAGTGAATGGTCCACGATTGATCGCGTGCGAGAAAATGTGTGTGTGTTAATGGAGAATGCAATTTACAATTTGAAAAAAAGCAAAATTATAACACTCCTATGGTACAACGTTTACTTTAAATAAACGGATTTTTTCGATGTTTTTCAAAGAGAAATTGAAGAACAAATAACGTTCGCAGATTTTCTAAGCCGCGATGTCTCGAAGTGTCCTCTAAACGTACTGCTTAAATTCTTTCGTTGTGTTGTAATTATTATGCTTTCGATTTTTCTTTTGTTTAACGAAAAGTAATACATCATCTATATAACGCCAACTGTTTCGTTGCTAAAAACAAGTTCTATCTCTATCTTTTTCTCCGTGTTTCTCATTTTCGTCTTTACTTCTCGTTATTTCGCGTTTCTTTCTCTCTCGCTCTCTATCTTTTCTTCTGACCCTTTTTTCGTATAATATATAAAAAAATATCAGACAATATTAAAGAAAAGCAATTTGCTACACTTCAACCAAAAACCGTGCATTTGTAAAAAGCGCCGAAAAATGTAACTAGAATTCCAGTTAATTAATACGCGACAATTCATCTCTCGATCAATCAATGATCAATAAAAATTAACCAATACAACAATAAGAAGCTATCTGGAAACCACACATGATTTTTGGATATGCTTACCTTTTTCATTTAAAAGAAGCAAAGAAATTCAACTTTTCCTGTGCTTTCCTGCATGTCTCGTCGAGTTTGCACTGAATTATGTTTTAAAGGAATGGCAGTTTGTGCTTGTAACGAATTCTTTGCTATTTATATTTAAAAAAAACATAATTGATTCTTCTTTGTTGATAATTTCTTATAATTACTTTTATTTCTACAAAAAAAAAAAAACAATACTCATAATGTGCTCAAAAGAATCATTCATTTATTTGAAATTAAATTATTTAAAAAGTTTTATTTCTTTTAAAATTTAAAAAATATATATATTTTTCCATCAAAACTTATTTAGTTTCACATTATAAAATAATAGATAAATGGTTTCTTTTGTAGTCTATAATGCTATTTATATAAAAACTAGTATTCGGATGCATATATATTTATTGCAAAATTTTATTATTATTAATCATAAACATTTATTTTCACTCTGTATTCTTCAATTTAAATTAACTGTTCTAAAATGAAGCAATTATGGCAGCAATTCTAATCAATTTTCATTTATCTGTCAATTTTTTTATCAAATAATTTAAAAACTGTAGTATAATGCATTATGTAAATATCTTTTCCAAATAATATTAATATTAAAATAATAATTGACCAATAAAGTCGTTTTAAAGTTAAGAGACATGAGACAACTCTTGAACGTATTTAAAGAATTATGATAATTTTACATATAAATTTACAGCTTTTATATGAAGAAGAAAAATAACTATGACTTGAAAAGTGATGAAAATTCGCTGTCTGTGAAATCATTGCATCAATTTATTCTCACACGCCGTCTACGGTATCAAAAACATCTTTTATAAGATATATGATATTAAATATAATCAATAACGTTTTATACTTAATCATCTCGCCATTTCCTACCTCGAACTCCGTGAGTTGCTGCCTCTAAAGTGATTGGTCCACGATTGGTTGCATGCGAGAAGAAGTGGATGGAAAACACAATTTACAACTTGAAGAGAGCAAGAATATAACACTTATATGGTACAATGTTCACTTTGAATAAATTCGGTTTTCTTCGATGTTTTTCAAAGAGAAACAGAGGAAGAACTAACGTTTACAGATTTTCTGTGCCGCGATTCCTCGAAATGTCCTCTAAAGGTACTGCTTAAATTCTTTCGTTGTTTTGTAATTGTTATTGTCTTTTTCTCCGTATTTCTCATTTTTGTCTTTACTTCTTGTTATTTCGCGTTTTTTTTTCTCTCGCTTTTTATCTCTCTTTCTGACCCTTTTTCTCGTACTTTATATAAAAATAAAAAATATTGGATGATGTTATAGAATAGCAATTTGCTATACTTCAACCGAAAATCGTGCATTTGGAAAAAGGTCCGGAGAATGTAATTAGAATTCTCGTAAATTAATGCTCGACAACTCGCTTATCGATCAATCGATGATCAATAAAAATTAGTCAAAAAAAAAAAAAAACAGTAAGCGATCTGAAAACCACATGATTGTTCCAGATTTGTAGAAATTATGAGGTTACATCTGAAAAATATAAGTCGCGTTCGTCAGTTCACTAGACAAGGTTATAAGATAATTTAATCTACGTCATGGCCTTCTTTCTATAATCGGTAATTTATTTCACAGCTCGAAATCTTACTCTGACGTGCTCTCATTTAAAACAAATTCATTTTTTCGCGTGCTTGTTTGCACATATTTTCTTTCTCATACATTCTCACCAGTCTCTCTCTTTCTCTCCCTCGCACGTTTGACAAATACATGCATACACGCACACACATATATGCCTTTACGAGATCTTTCCTTTCTATTTTTTTCTGTCCCAGTGTCCTTAACTTCTACTATTCATACCGATATGATTCGATTATAGAATCATGCTTTTAACGATTATAGAACATGCAATTAACGATAAAATCGAGTAATTAAAATAAGGATGAACTCCGTGATTAACATTAATCTTTTAATAAATAATTAATCTATTTGTTGAAATGCAATGTATAATTGTATGTGAAATGTTTCAGAATTACTTATTGTAAGAGACAAATTTATTTCATTCGTTTATAGGTCTCAACGTTTTATTTATAGAAAATCTAACAATTATTAAATGCATATGAGTTAGTCATTAGTTTATTTCAACATTTTGTATTTTTGATAGTAAAGTCAATTTTACTAGAATGAATATTTTCAATCATATTCTTACATTTTCTAGATAAGTTTAATCACAATAATGTTAATCAACTTTTTCATAAACTTTTAAGTGTTTGGTGGTACACCATTTATTGAATTGGTACATTTTATGAAAAAATTAAAAATATATAATATAATATTAAATATAACACTTGCTCACAACAAAAAATTCAGTCGATATCATGAAAAAAAGGTAACAATAATTTTCGAGACTTCAGAGAGATTTCATTCGTTCGATTGATCGATCAAGTGAATAATACATAATGTGTATGTGTGTGTGCGTAAATGTGTGTTTTTGTGTGTAAACATTTACAAATAATTTTAATGGTACTAATATAATTTTTTTTGGTAATACATCCCAAACATTCACAAAAATTTGTTAGATTAGAAAGAGATATAATTGTAAACATATTAATTGCCTGGAATTTTTTAAATATTACTATTTTTAATATATTCTCTTTAACTAATAAATCACATCTACATTAAGTATATCATATCTTAAAAACTTTAAACATGTATTAAAGTAATAAATTGAAAATATTACTATTTTTGAAAAACAAATTAATAATAATAATAATTTTACTAAATTAATAATAACCCACTAAACATGGTTATGTCATTGTTACATTACTATTACAAAACTTAATTATTAAGTAATGTTACATTGATGTTAGAAGTAACTTAAATGCAAGTTACAATTTCCGCCTCAACAACATAACAATCCAATATAACATGTTATGTAATAATTATATTACACAATTTTATAAATTTAACCAAAACTCTAATATTATAATAACATTAATGTAACAGTAATGTAATGAAACTGTAATATACGCATAATCATTTTATTATATTGTAATTACATAGGAGGAAAGGTATATGATATAATATAAATAATATATATAATTTCTATTAAAATTTTATTTATTATATATTTATTATATGTAAATAACACAATAATAAATTTCTTATTACAAATAATAATCATTACAAATACTAATAATAATAATAATATAAAAAGGAGTAATATTTTACTTTTTATGTCCTATATCTTAATTAAATGCATATATAATTATTTAAAAATATAAACTTAAATGAAAGAAACACAAATAATTGCATATAATCATTTGAACATATATAAACTGAAATGAAATAAACATAAATAATTGTATATAATTATTTAGACATATACATATAAACTGAAATGAAATAAACATAAATAATTGCATTTTATCTTTTACTTAACTTTACGCTTACGCAGTCATCAAAATTAAAATATACGCAAAATGCTTTGAATTATTTCGAAATATATAAATACTATATATTAATATACTTAAAATGTGAATCTATAATAAATAAGTAATGAATCTTTTTAAGAAATTATAAAATATATAAAAATGACAATAAAACAGAAATTTAATACAGTGATATGTTCCATATATATTGCATTAATAAGTTTTTTCATACTCTGTATGTAAGAGAGGAATCACTACTGAACAATTTTTATCTAAAGGAATACAAAAACATTTTCTAGTAACAGTTGCAGCTTCAACGGTGACAGATTCAACAGAATTATCGATCATAAATATATTTAACTTTTTTGAGTCACATGGTATTGTAAAGAATGATTTGTATCTCAATACTTTATTGCCACGGATGTACAGAACATTATTTTTAATAAAAAATTTTTTAACAATTAATACTGTTGAATTTGATAGAAGGCAACAGTTATCATTAGTTTTTTGAGAAATTATAAATCCATTATACTCTACTTTAGAAATATCTAATGTTTTTTTAGATTGATGAATTATTGGATATTTTCTCTCATAATCTTTTGAAATTGGTAAAGAATTAATTTCCAGAGTACGATTAATAACTTGTTCTAATGGCTTCGGTGAATGTTTAACTCTATTTTTAATTTTTTTTATAAAACTTTCAAATTTGAAACTACTAAATTTGTCTAAACAACCAAACTTTTTTACTTCATTGCTAAGATGTATAAGATTATGTACATTATATGTAATATAATGATATCCGTATAATTTTTTATATTCCAGTAATATATAAACCATCGCAATAAAGAGTTCGCATAATCATTCAAAATAAAACAAAATTTCGAGTCACATAATATTCTAATCGCTACAGATAATGCAAGAAAATGATTATATTTAGATTCTGATAAAATCGATTTTAGAACAATTGGTCCAGAGTATAACAGAAATTGACGGCATTCTGTTGCTTTCCATTTGTCTACAATATCTACAGCTCTTGGTTGTCTAGCAAATTCCGATGGAACTAATTTTTTGATAGCTAATAGATTAGTGTTCAATACATCAAGTGAATTTTTTGGTAACTTATGATCCTTCGAACCTTTAGTCCATAATTGAAGGAGACGTTTCATTACGCCTAGACATACTAAATGCATATAGTCTATTGTTACATTAGAAACCATACCAATTTTTAACTGTGTTAAAATGGACTCTCCATTGTGATGCTCTTCTTGTTTCATAGTAATGAATGATTCATCTGTTCTCAAAGGACTATCAATTTCAGGAAATATCACTGTACCATTCCATTCGCCTTCCTGAGTGCATTTACCGCATCCAAAATATCCAGTATGATATTTTGTACAAGTTATGTAAGCCTTTGCCGGGGCATCACAGATTATTATATTGAGGATAACAGTAATTACTTTTCCATTTACATTTATACCATTTTTAGCAATATTTTCCATATCATTAACAAATGGAAGAAGAAAAACGTTAACATCTTTTGGTTTTGAATAGCCATGAAAAATACCTACTAAAAATGGTTCTGAATAAAAATCAGCTTGAATAGCAACTAATAATGGCCAAAATTGACTAGTTGAACTTGTTGATATAGAAGCTCCATCACAATTTAATTGAAGAAAAATTACATCAGGATAAATTTTAAAATATTTAATAATTGAACGTTTTAATCCATTTTCTAATCCAAAATGCATATATGCACCACCATTTCCGAAATGAATTTGTTTACAAGTTGTTTTTGGAGTTTTTTTTCAATGTTCGACCATCTTTAGGAAGATCAGAATGATTATTTTCACGTAAAATACTTAGTAATGCATTTATAGCAGACAGAGATATTTGAAAATTTGAACCCCATACTTGTAAACGATTAATTAGATTTTCTGAATTTATTTTTGATGAACTGTTTTCACTGGACTCATGAAAATAATTATTTCTTTCATTATTTGCAAAAAAATGATTATTATGATTCGATCACTGTTCGACGTTGTCATTAGAAATATAATTTCTTTCAACATATTCGTTAAACATTAATTCCCCTATTTCATTAGTCAATTCTCCATTATTAGTTCTCAAATGTGGTTCACAAGCTGTTTGCTCAATAGCATGATTACATGACTCTCTATTTACTTTTACAACCGAAGACAATGACGATGGCAGACTTTTAATTAAAGATTCATTACTTATTTCATTAAAATATAAAGAATTTAATTGTCGCTTTCTGCGTTGTGTTAAATACTGAATATCTTTTGGCATAATATGAAAACTTAAACTATTTTATTATAATAATTAAATGTATATACTTAAAAGAGAAAATTAGCGCAATCTCAATTCTAATATATTAGTGCATATAGATATCCTCTCCTCAAAATAATTTTCAACTTACTTCTTCAACAAACTTCTTTTTTTTTATTCTCTCGATCGAATCGTTGTTTGGCAAAACGCAACCAATCGGCACATTCAGTTTCAAATTCTATTTCTTTTACAGTTGGATGAGTGTCTAAAATTATTTCTGCAACAGAATATTATAAATATAGTTCTTTAGGATGATTTTATACATGCATACATATATATACTTATTATTATATATTGAATATGTTAATTCTTTTTTTCACTAAAGTTTTTACCTTTCATTATTATTATTAAATTTAAATTATTTACACGAAAATTATTTTTCTTTCCTTTCCATGAGAGTAGGTATACTATGCCAATTCTAACCCATGGGGCTCCGAGGGGAGTGCGGGGCGCGGGGGTATCTCTCGGCGCGGGGTATGACGTCACGCGGGGCGGGGGAATCTCGTAGGCGCGGGGGCTGACGTCACGCGGGTGGAGGGGATGTTTCGACAAAGGAGGGAGGGGAGTTTTCTGAGTGCAATATTCGTAGATGGATATCTTTACGACTTTTTTTTTTTTTTTTTATGAGAGATCCTAGACATTTTCCCAAAAAGGTATAGAACAAGCGCCGACGATCGACAATTTTGTATCCTCATTAGAATAATTTTATTACGGAAGCGCCGATGTCCGGCTGCTCGAACTTGTCAACGGAGCGTTCTAGAATCCATAAAACTATGTTTTTCATTTTATGGACATTTTATCATTAGGAAAGAAATGAAAATTTTAGGGCCAACGCTGCGACGAACATGTTGAAACGTGATTAGGTGCAAAAGCGTTGACGTTCGGCAGCTTTGTACCCTCGCGGAAAATCCTCCATAAACGAGAGCGAAACATTTTTTCTTAATATTTTTAAGGAAGAATGCAACGTATCGGCGCCAACGTTCGGCTGCTTTGTACCCTCGCAGAAAATCGGTCGTAAACAGATAGCGAAACATTTTTTCTTAATATTTTTTAAGGAAGAATGCAACGTATCGGCGCAAACGTTCGGCTGCTTGTGTCCTTACTCCTCTATCCATAAAACCAATATCTCGGGAAACTATCTTTTGAGATACGCCAAATGTTAGAAAAGAAGATAGAATTAGGTGAAATATATATAAGGAGGATGAGAGCGCGTCAAACCATAGTACGATTTGAAAGCGCATAGATGCAGCGGTGAAAAAAGTTTAGTGGCTACTTTCTTGTATTAGAAGTGTTAGTGGTATAATAGTGAATAAAAGAAATAATGGAAAACATCGAGCAGAACGAACGCGATCTGTTGGAGCGGTCCCGCCAAGTCACCACCTTGGGTGAATATTTTGCATGGGCGCTGCGCTGCGAGGAATTTATCAATTTGCTCGAAGAAAACAGCCGTAACAAGCGTCCGCGACTCTCGATTGGAAATAGACAATCTTTGGTGGCTAGAATCGCGCGACTCGAGGGTGCAAAAATTCGATTGCAGAAACAATTTATATCCAGTGGTGGTGAATACAGTGGCGACAATAACGCGGAAAGACTAGTTTGGCGAGAGATTGATACGGCGTTCGAGAGCCGCATCTTAACCGGTGCGGTAATAAACAATAATTACATCGAACCTCGTCAATTTCTCGAAGATGCCAAAGACATTGTGATCGAACACGTGCAGAAAGTGATGCAAAAACACATTAATGTAAAAGTGAACACCGTGTTTAATGGCGAGTTTGTGTCCGGTGATAAACGCGCCAACAAAAGTGTCAATACAAAAAACTATGAACTCTTTCGCACGTCCGATTTACACGAGTGGTACGAGCGCCGCGTTATCGAGCCCACGCTAGCATCGCTAGAAGAGTTTCAAGAACGCGATAGTGGTTGGGCGTTGTCACAAATAATTAACTTGACTATAAATATAAACAAGTATAATTCAATGCGCGCAGGGTGTTATCTAAACTTGCCGCGACAAATTGTGACAAAGAGAGCGGTGGTGAACGTGCGATCAACGGACAATGCATGTTTCGCGTGGTCAGTGGTGGCCGCTCTGCATCCAATTGCAAAATATAATGAGAGAACATCGTCATATCCTCATTACACGACAGTGCTGAATCTCCAAGACATTGAATTTCCAGTGACCATAAATCAAATTAAAAAGTTTGAACTAGCAAATAATATCTCCATCAATGTATATAGTATTGAGAATAACATCGTCCCGATACGTCTTTCGGAGCAAAAGAAAGACAAGCATGTCAACTTGCTGTATGTGCAAGATAGTAACAGCGTTGGACATTTCGCGTGGATCAAGAATCTATCCCGCCTTGTGAATACGCAATTGAGCAAAAATGGTCACAAGAAATATATCTGCGATCGGTGTGTATATTTATTGCAAATTATATATTAAAATATAATTGTAAATAAAATTGTAATTTTTTTTTTTTCATTCATAGATGCTTGCACTATTTCGGATCGGAGAACAAGTTGCAGTCACATACAGTAGACTGCGGAAAGATAAACGACTGCGCTATCCGGTTACCAAGCGATAAAGACAAGTGGTTATCGTTTGACAACTACAACAGAAAGGAGCGACTTCCGTTTGTAGTGTACGCCGACTTGGAATGCGTTTTGGCAAAGACCGAAGAAGCGACAAATTATCAACATCAACATCACAAGGTATTCAGCATCGCTTATTATATGCATTGTTCGTACGACAACTCGTTATCCGCGTATAATTCTCGCCGTAGCGTTGATTGCGTTTCATGGTTCGCTGAAGAACTTAAAAATTTAGCGTTACGTATAAAGACTGTTTTAACGACAAATGTTCCCATGGTAAATTTAACATTAGACGAGTGGAAAAAATTTCACAGCGCAACGCATTGTCATATATGCGAAAAACCATTCGTACAAGACGATACACGCGTACGCGATCATTGCCATCTGACTGGACGATACAGAGGTCCCGCGCACTCAAATTGCAATCTAAATTATAAAGAAACTTTTTGTATTCCAATAGTTTTCCATAATCTATCCGGTTACGACGCGCATTTCATTATCGAGGATATAGCTACAGCGTTCGAAGGGGAAATCGAATTACTTCCGATAACGAAGGAAAAATATATTTCATTTACAAAGACTGTTAAATTGACACAAGACAATTCGAAAAATCATATAAAATTACGTTTTATCGATTCATATAAATTTCTCGCTGCAAGTCTTGATAAATTAGCATCTTTTTTGAATAAAGAGAAACTAAAAATTTTACAATCGGAATTTCAAAATTTACCGACAGAAAATTTCAATCTATTAACACGGAAGGGTGTCTTTCCATACGAATATATAGATTGTATCGACAAATTGCAAGATACATGTTTACCGCCGCGCGAATCATTTTACAGTTCTTTGACTGGTAGCACAATATCCGAGAGCGATTACGCGCACGCCGAGAACGTCTGGAACCGATTCTCCCTTAGAACGCTAGGCGAATATAGTGATCTATATTTAAAAATTGATGTCATGTTATTAGCAGATATTTTTGAAAACTTTCGCGACACTTGCATCGCGAGTTATGGACTCGACCCTGCATATTATTATACTCTTCCCGGGTATACATGGGATGCCATGTTAAAACACACAAATATAACATTCGAATTACTTACCGATATCGATATGGTTATGTTTATCGAACGGGGAATACGCGGTGGTTTAAGTCAATGTTCTAATAGATACACCCATGCTAATAACAAGTACATGCAATCGTATGATCCGTCGAAACCATCATCATATTTAATGTATTTAGATATAAATAATTTGTATGGATGGGCAATGTGCCAACCGTTGCCTTATGCCGATGGGTCGATGACATATCTAATTTTGATATATCATCTATCACGCTCGATTCGCCTATAGGCTATATCCTCGAAGTAGATTTAGAATATCCACAATGTCTTCACGACGCGCACACTGACCTACCGTTTTGCCCGACACGCGATAAACCACCCGGTAAGCGGGAAGATAAGCTGCTCGCGACATTATACGATAAAAAGCGTTACGTGATACACTACCGTAACCTGCAGCAATGTACGCATCACGGCCTTCAAGTTACAAAAATACATCGCATATTACAATTCACTCAATCCACATGGCTTCGCGGTTACATTGAACTTAATACGCAATTTAGAACGCAAGCAAAAAATGATTTCGAAAAAAATTTATACAAATTGATGAATAATGCGGTATTTGGCAAAACGATGGAAAATGTGCGTAATCGTGTCGATGTAAAATTATTGACAAAGTGGGACGGACGATACGGAGCAGAGGCGATGATTGCTAAACCAAATTTCCATAGCAGGAGCGTCTTTTCGGAAAATTTAATTGCTGTAGAATTACGTAAACTAGAAGTAAAATTTAACAAACCAATCTATGTTGGTATGTGTATACTCGATATATCGAAAGTGTGTCTGTATGAATTTCACTACGAGTACATGTCACCGCTCTATCGTGACAGATGTCGGGTAATGTACATCGATACAGATAGTTTAATATATCATATTAAATGCGAAGACGTGTATGAAAATATGAAACGCGATATCGCTAGATTCGATACGAGCGATTATCCAATTGACAACGCGTACGGTATACCGCTTGTGAATAAAAAGGTGCCAGGTCTAATGAAAGATGAAAATAACGGTACGATAATGACTGAATTTGTAGGACTTAGAGCAAAAATGTACGCTTTGCGAGTAGATGGTAAGAAAGATACAAAAAAGGTTAAAGGTGTCAAAAGTAACGTTGTCGCGAGAACGATAACATTCGACGATTATACGCGGTGCCTGAATGAAGAGATTGAAATGACACGTAGTCAGTCATGTATTAGATCGAAATTGCATGAAGTATACACCATTCGCGAGACGAAAATTGCTCTAAGTCCGTACGACGATAAGCGGTATATCATACCTGATTCGACCGACACATTACCATGGGGACATTACCAGATACCCTTATAAAATATAATGTAATATAATGTATGTGTGATATAATGTTATGTAACATATGTGTATGTATTTCATATAGTAACGGAAAGGATGTATTAATAAAGATCTTATATATTTTTATATGTTGTACATATTATATATTTTTTAATTTTTGAGTAATTAATAAATACAGTTTGTATGAATTAAATTGTATTATCCTTATGTATCCAAGAGTTGTGCGAATTGTCAAATCCCAGCCATTTCACGTAAACCTCGTCACCCCTCCTGCGCAGTATTTTCTCCACGAGATATACGTCCGGATAATTCGCGCTATGCAACTCGTGCTCGTAAAACGCTCCAGCGACAGATGTTTTGCGATAGTCCTCGAGTAGATAGGTTACGGGATTAGTACGCTGCACTTTAACAATCTTAAAAACCTCCGTCGTCCAATTTGGCGTGTAACCCTTCTCGAAAAGTTTCTTGTACTTGCTAACGCATACCGGGTCACCTACTTTGAATTTCGCCGGAGCGGCAATCTTTATGTTACTATATACTGTTTTTAAAAGTTTATCAGCGATCGCGGGGGTGACGTCGGCGGGTCGCATGCTGATTGTTCGGTGCTTGCGCGCGTTATAATCCGATACGAGCCGCGGCAACGCGTCGATCCACTTGTAAGTTCCATTCAGCGTAAACATCTTCCACATGTCGTTCTTCAGCGTGCGATTGAATCGCTCGACGACCGATGCCTTCAATACCGAATATGTAGAATAGTGATTGATGTTATGTTTCCGTATAAGCCGTTGCACGTCGGCGTTATAAAATTCTTTCCCCATATCGGTTTGCATGTTTCTCGGGGATCTCTTGCTATCTCGAATTATCTCGGCGATAGCGTCAGCCGTCTCGCTTCCACCTTTACTCTTGAGTGGTATGGTCCACGCGTACTTGCTCAACACATCGATGATGGTGAGTATGTAGTGATAACCTTTGTTGAAACGAGAATACGGACGCATCTCGACGATGTCGGCTTGCCACAGATCATCGTATCCCCGCACTATGACGTGTCTTCGGGGAAAATTTTTTCTCGCCGGCGCGTGCACTTCGTTCACCAACTGCCGTCTCTCCAAACTATGTTGTTTCATCGCTTCGTCGGTTTTTCTCGATCGCCGTTTGTCGCTGCTTGTTTTAACGCTCATTTCCGTTCTTGACCCGTTCTTGAGCCGTTCGTAGCCGTTTCTAACCCGTTCGTAGCCGTTCTTGACCCGTTCTTGAGCCGTTCTTGAGCCGTTCTTGCGTTGTTTACTTCCGTTCTTGACCCATTCGAAAATCGTTCTTGATTCGTTCGCAGCCTTGTTCACAGTCGTTTCTAACCCGTTCGTAGCCTCTCCTGACCCGTTCGCAGCCGTTACTGACCCGTTCGCAGCCCTGCTTGAGTTGTTTGTAGCCTTGTATGTAATCTTTAATGACTTGTTCGTAGCCTCGTTCGCAACCCTGCTTGAGTTGTTCGTACCCTCGTTCGCAGCTGTTGCTAGGCCGTTCACTACCACTACCACTCATTGTAGTTAGATAGCAGTTCGATAATCCTTCGTAGCCGTTCGATAATTGTTCGTAGCCATTCGATAATTGTTCGTAGCCGTTCGATAATTGTTCGTAGCCGTTCGATAACCGTTCGATAGCCGCTCCTAACCCGTTCACTGCTGCTCATTCAAGTTGATAGCCGTTTCTGAGTCAGCGTTAGCCGCGCGTTGAAGTTCGTTTATCACAATCTGTATTGCCCGCACATCCTTCTCGAACGAAGTCAGCTTCTCATCTGATTCTTTCTGTTGATTCATCAATCTTTTAACGCAGGATTCCACATACAGTTTGTTGACGGCATCAGTGTCAGCTTCAGGTGACGCGCTACACGACGAATCTTGCGCGATCTTGCATCATAGTCTGTAGCGACACGACACAGAGCGTTTCCGCGCACGTAACTTTTCACCAATCTATCCCAATGATCGCTTGTGCCGGTTGCATCATTTCTTGGTTCGAATAATCCAAATTTGTTGATAGGCATTTTTTTTTTTTTTCCCCGATACGAGTGACGCTGATCGACTGATTAGATTTGTCGAGACACCATTCAATTTATAATAATGCCTGCTTCGCGAAGTTCCTCGATGATCGATAGGATCTCATTGTCGTGAGCGTTGTGGCCAGCTCGGCGCGAAGCGTCCAGCAATCGTACCCGATCCACTAGCTCGTTGGGGTCATTCCAGTGTATGTAATCGATTTTATTGTCGGTTAGTGCCATCGCGTGAGGCATGAATACTCCCTTTCCAGATTTTTTCTTTTCAATCGATATCAATGGTGCGATTATATGTTT